>NC_057806.1:143847232-144104885 GCF_018294505.1 Triticum aestivum
CGCCGCTGCCTCGTTTTCCGTGCCGGTTTTTTTTTCGAAAAACCGTTCGGTTTTTCCATCGCTTTTTTGCCGGTTTTTTTAGATTCGGTTTTTTTAATAGATCGGTTTTTCTAGTTTATTTAAATAGCGAGCGTTCGTCCATTCGTTCGTTCTAGCAAACGTTCGTCGTTTTTCTTTTTCTCGGATTAAATCCGCGATTTTTCTGATCGCGATTCCTGATCTGATTTTCTTTTTAGTATAACTTTTCGCTCATTTATCGGAATCAGGCGATTCAAGCGCCTAGAGTTTCGTCTCGAAACCCTCTATCCGTTTAACCAACTTAAACAAGATTTTGATACTGTAAAATTTGCCCTAGATCCAGATTAGTAGAACGAAGTTGTTTTCTTTCGCCGTTTGACTTTCGTTGTTTCGTTCGATTTGATTCTTTTTGCCAACTGGAGTTCTTAAGTTGAACCTTCTGGTTAGATCTCTTATTTAAGTTTTACCCGTGCATTAGATGAGTACTTAATGTATGCTTGTTTGTTTGTCTGCGATAGAATACCAGGAGTGCGCCGCTTGTTACTTCGAATCTCTAGGTTTCGCGGATCATCAGCAAGGCAAGTAACACTTTGATCATACCTTTTCTACTACCCAGTTTTATTGCATTAGATCAACCCTCACACATTGCATGGTTAGGATCTAATTAAATTGTGGGATGGGAAGTAGATGAGGTAGTACCTATTACCCGTTTATTATCAAACCTTTGGGAGTTACTTCTACGTTTGCTTATTACATCATGCTATGCTGGTAGACGTGGATTGGGTGAGTGATATCCATGACAGATGTGAGTTTTGTTAATTAATGGTTATCTAAGGTGGCAACTTAAACACACATCTGGGTGGATTGAGGCACCTGGGTATTCCAGGACTTGCCTGTTTTCTTTTGGACCGCCACCCGGGCTCAAAGGGGTCATGAGACTATTCATACTAGAAACTTCCGTGTGCAGCCACAAGCTATTATGGGCTCTAGCATAGTTGACTAAGTCATGCAAACTCTTACAGTGGTAGACAAGCAGATGTAGGGGATGTAGGTGGTACGGTCTACCCGATTGTAAGGTGCTAGCGCTTCTGAAAGACTATGTCTTGGTCATCCGTCTTCTCAAACACCATGTAGTGCGAGAAACCAAACGGAGGCGATCGAGTCTTGTGGGGAAAAGTGTGCAAACCTCTGCAGAGTGTAATAAACTAATCATGGTTAGCCACGTCCCCCGTTATGGACATCTTGAGTATCTAGTACCTGAATTATCATGTGAATCTCAACATGTTACTCTAAATTAATTTTGTTGGGTTTTGTTTAATGATGATTACTTTAATTGGGATTGAGAATGCTGTCAACCATTCTCAATGTTTAATAACTACCATGATAGTAATTAAATTTTATTCCTTTGAAGTAGGGAAAAAGTGGCTTTGCGCGAAACTATAACCATAGAGCTTTCCACCAGCCATATATGCATATAGTATAGCTATTTCATTCCATTACTCTCTATGTGTTACATTGCCAGCATATTCCATGTGCTGACCCGTTTCGGGCTGCAACGTTAATGTTGCAGACTTTTCAGAGGACGATTAAGGAGTTTTAGGTCATGGTTCTATACTCAGTGATGCTGTTGGAGTTGATGGACTCACTCATCTTCCAAGCCTTCCGCTGTTATCGTTATTGGATGGCCTTAAGCCATATTTATTGTAATAAGTTCTCTTTTGAGACACTCGATGTAATAAGTGTGTGATTGCTACTCTGCTATAAATCCTCCGAGTACTGTGTGGTGTTAGCATTACTGATCCAGGGATGACACCGGAGCACAGAGATCAGACTGTTTGAGGTCTGGTCGCTACAGAGATGGTATCAGAGCACACGCTGACTATAGGACACGACCACTAAGCTAAAAGACCTAGATCACTATTCACTCTCTTCTCTTCTGACTTCTCATCTTTTCTACTCTTTAGGATGGCGGATGCAAGGAACAAGTTCACGCAACCAGATGAAGATACACCCTTTGGACGTCACTTGAAGGAAGTCACTAGATACCTGAACATAGGAGTACCAAGCTTCACCGAAACCTACAATGCCACTCTACCTGAAGAAGAGCGCTGGACGATTCAAGTTCAAGTTCCAGGAAGGACGTTCATGCCAGTCAGTGAACCCATAGAGTTTTCTTTTGATACACCAACTTGGAGTCTAGGATAGAGCATGGCAGCTCACATCGCTATGAGACGCATTGGAGAAGTCTACCGCAAGGATCTCAAGGATACTATCTACCAGATTTGTGGGCGCCCAGATGAACACTGGGAGATGATCAGCACCAGGAAGGATAGATCAATTGCAGCTTTTATCCAGGAGCTAAACCAGCACATTCGACAACAGGAGACCCAGATGTGCGCCGACATGATAGATCTGAAGAAGGCTAAGACTAGAATCAAGGAACTGGAGGAAGAACTCAAGGCTACACGTGAAGATTATGAAGAGGAAATTGAAGTATTGGTGGAGAAGAATGACGACCTGATCAAGAAGATTGGAATATTTATGGGAGGCCCTACGCCAGTAGATGAAGACGAAGAACCCAAGGAGATTAGCCCGGAAGACTACATCATCATCGACGGCACCGACTCGGAACAAGATAGTAGTAATGATGATTATGTTGATGAAGCTGGATCAGATATCATGGAGTCTACAACCGAAGAATATTTCTAGTAGACCACCTCATTAGTAGTAGTAGTCCACCATGTAAATATAGTAGTCCGAGCACTTTTGCGATAGATAGATCGATTGTATGCCCTTGTTTGATTGAATGAAGTGAATTGTTTGCTTTTGCCTCATGTGCATATGGGTAGTGTTTTCTCTTTAGACCCCATCTATTCTTACATCTCATCTTTTCTAAACCCTCAGATGCCTCCGAGACGTGACCCCGGATCTGCCTTTCCACCGGAGCTCACTCAGTTGATCCAGCAGCAGAACACATTGAATCAGGGGAACAACAACAACAACCCACCACCACCACCACCACCTGTTGATCACTTAGCCCGTTTTCTTAGGCTGAATCCGCCGGTGTTTTCCAGTAGCACCGAGCCGATAGTAGCAGATGATTGGCTCCGCAAGACAGCTAGGGAGTTGACCACAGCAGGATGCACAGATGCGGAGAAGGTGAAGTTTGCCGCACATCAGTTAGAAGGACCCGCAGCATCATGGTGGGAGAATTTCACAGCCACTTTCCCAGTCGACACTATCACATGGGACCAGTTTCAGCAGGCTTTTCGAACTGCACATGTTTCAGCAGGAGCTATGGCCATGAAGAAGCGTGAGTTTCGCAACTTGCGCCAAGGAGGACGGACAGTTGGCCAGTATGTGGAGGACTTTAGTAAATTAGCACGTTATGCCCCAGATGACGTCGCTACGGATGTAGCTAAGCAGGAGAAGTTTCTGGAAGGACTGAATGATGAGTTGAGCATGCAGTTGATGGTAGCAACCTTCAACAACTACCAGGAGTTGGTAGATCGTGTTCTTATGATTGAAGGGAAGCAGCAGCAAATTGAGAATCGCAAGAGGAATTATGGACAAGGAAAGTACAGTTCTAGAGCTCAGCAGAAGCCACGTTTTACCCCTAGACCGGGAGGACATTTTCAGCATACCCATGGAGGAGGTAGCTCGCATAATCACAATGGCACCAGGAATGGAAATGGGAATTGAGGAAGCAACGGCCAGAATCGCACCAACCCATCAACCCCAGCCAAGAAGGACCTGAGCCAAGTCATTTGCTTTAAGTGTTCGAAGACCCGGACATTATGCCAATGAATGTCCTGAAATACAAAATGGAAATGGCAATGGAAGCTCTGGGAAGAAACCGAACCCTTTCAACAGGGGACAGGTGAACCACGTTAGCGTGGAGGAGGTTGAAGCTCAGCCCGATGCAGTAATAGGTAAGTTTTTGGTTAAGTCATTTACTGCACTCGTTCTTTTTGATACTGGTGCATTGCATTCATACATCTCAAGGGTATTTGTGGATAAGTATAACCTATCAACCCAAGCCCTTAGGTCACCCATGTTAGTAACCTCGCCTGGAGCAGAGTATGTGGCTAGTATATGGTGTGATCGGTTACCATTAAGGATTGGTAACTATGTTTTTCCCTCGGACCTAATAGTATTGGAATCCCAAGGATTGGATGTGATATTAGGCATGGATTGGTTATCAAAGTATGAAGGGAATATTGAATGTGCTAGTAAGTCAATTTTGCTTACCACACCAGAAGGGAGAAGGATCAAGTATGTATCCCGGCATGTGCCAAAGAGGACTCAAGTAAATTGCCTAACAGGAGTTGTGCAGGAGGAAGTACCAGTAGTAAGGGATTTCCCTGAAGTATTTCCAGAGGAGTTGCCAGGCATGCCACCGGATAGAGATATTGAGTTTTTGATTGAGCTATTGCCAGGCATAGGGCCAATATCAAAGAGACCATATAGGATGCCAGCAAAGGATTTGGTGGAAATTAAGAAGCAGATTAAGGAGTTACTGGACAAGGGATATATCCGCCCAAGTTCTTCGCCTTGGGGATCACCAATACTTCTAGTGGAGAAGAAGGATGGATCGTTAAGGATGGTTGTTGATTATCGAGGATTGAACGAAGTAATGATCAAGACAAGTACCCACTACCAATGATTAATGATCTGTTTGATCGATTGCAAGGAGCTAAGGTATTTTTCCAAGATCGATCTGCGATCAGGATACCACCAGTTGAAGATTTGAGAACAGGATATTCCGAAGACAGGTTTTACCACCAGGTATGGGCTATACGAGTATACTGTTATGTCATTTGGTCTGACTAACGCACCTGCCTATTTTATGAACATGATGAACAAAGTGTTTATGGAGTTTTTGGATAAGTTCGTCATAGTGTTCATTGATGATATCCTGGTTTATTTGAAGAATGAAGAGGAGCATAAGGAACATTTGCGTTTGGTACTTGGAAAGCTCAGAGAACATCAATTATATGCCAAGTTCAGCAAATGTGAGTTTTGGTTGAAGGAAGTAGGATTTCTCGGACACGTTATATCCGGAGAAGGAATAGCAGTTGATCACACTAAAGTTGATACCGTGACTAAATGGGAAGCACCAACCACAGTTGGAGAAATCCGGAGTTTTCTTGGACTCGCAGGATACTACCGGAGATTTATTGAGAATTTCTCAAAGATTGCGAAGCCTATGACGGAGTTATTAAAGAAAGATACCAAGTTCATATGGACGGAGGAATGTGAGGCTAGTTTCCAGGAGTTGAAGAAACGTTTGGTTACGTCACCAGTGTTGATTTTGCCAGACCAGACCAAAGATTATGAGGTGTATTGCGACGCTTCACATCGAGGACTTGGAGCAGTGCTTATGCAGGAAGGGAGAGTTGTTTCATATGCCTCAAGACAACTGAAGCCTCATGAGTTAAATTATGCCACACATGATTTGGAGTTAGCAGCCGTAGTGCATGCTTTAAAAACATGGAGGCATTTCCTCATTGGAAACCATTGTGAGGTGTACACGGTTCATAAGAGTTTGAAGTACATTTTCACACAGAAGGAGTTGAATCTCAGACAAAGGAGATGGTTGGAACTCATCAAGGATTATGATATGAGATTACATTATCATCCCAGAAAGGCTAATGTAGTAGCTGACGCATTAAGCCGTAAGAGCCATGTCAATACGTTAATGACGGGAGAAATACCCAAGGAATTAGCAGAAAATCTACGTGAACTATGTTTGGAAATAGTTCCGAGAGGCCATATAGCAGCATTGGAGATTCAGTCAACTTTGATGGATAGAATCAGAGAAGCTCAAAAGACCGACAAAGAGATTGCCGCTATTAAGGAGAAATTGAGCAAAGGAAAAGCTAAAGGATTTCATGAGGATGAACACGATACCCTATGGTTTGAAGACCGTGTTTATGTGCCCAATGACCCGGAGATCAGAAAGTTGATTTTGCAAGAGGCACACGACTCACCGTATTCAATTCACCCAGGAAATACCAAGATGTATTCGGATTTGAAGGATATTTTCTAGTGGACCGGAATGAAGAAGGATATTGCAGAGTATGTAGCATTTTGTGATGTATGTCAGAGAGTAAAGGCAGAGCATCAGATGCCAGCAGGATTGTTACAACCATTGCCAATACCCGAATGGAAGTGGGATAAGCTAGGCATGGATTTCATCACGGGATTACCCAGGACTCGTTCAGGCTATGACTCAATTTGGGTTGTAGTTGATCGATTGACGAAGGTAGCTCATTTTATCCCGGTAAAGACCACTTACACTAGTGCTAAGTTGGCAAAGATATACATGACCAGGATCGTATGTTTGCATGGAGTTCCAAGGAGTATCGTATCAGATAGAGGAACCCAGTTTACCTCAAAGTTCTGGAAGCAGTTGCACGAAACTTTGGGTACCAGGCTAGAATTCAGTACAGCTTTTCATCTACAGACAGATGGACAGACCGAGAGAGTCAATCAGATTTTGGAGGATATGCTGAGAGCTTGTGCGCTAGATTATGGGTCTAGTTGGGACGATAATTTGCCATATGCAGAGTTCTCTTACAACAACAGTTACCAAACCAGTTTAAAGATGGCACCTTTCGAAGCTTTGTACGGAAGGAGGTGCAGGACACCGTTGTCATGGGATGAGGTTGGAGACCGCTAGTTGTTTGGACCTGACTTGATTAAAGAGTCTGAACAGAGGGTGAAGTGGATTCGCGATAGGCTCAAGATAGCCTAGTCCAGACAGAAAAGTTATGCAGATTCCAAACGCAAGGAGACAGTTTACGAAGTCGGAGATACAGCTTATCTTCGAGTATCTCCACTTCGGGGAACAAAGCGTTTTGGAGTTAAAGGGAAGTTAGCACCACGATTTGTAGGACCATATCAAGTTTTGGAGCGTATGGGAGAAGTAGCCTACAAGTTGGAATTGCCTGAAGGATTGTCAAGAGTTCATGATGTGTTCCACGTTTCTCAGTTAAAGAAATGCCACGTGGAGATGGCTGACATACCTTTGAGAGACACAATGCCATTGGAAACTATTCAGTTGGATAATGATTTGACCTACGAGGAGAAACCAGTTAAGATTCTCGAGTTTTCCAATCGAGTTACTCGCATCAAAGTTATCAAGTTCTGCAAAGTTCAGTGGAGCCACCACACAGAGGATGAAGCCACCTAGGAGCGAGAGGAAGATTTGTTCAAGGACCACCCTCACCTATTTTCTAGCCAACCCAAATCTCGAGGGCGAGATTCACCTTAAGGGGGGTAGGTTTGTAACATCCCAAATTTTCAATTTGGCATGTTATACATTAGATCATCATTACATACCATATTTTATTTTGCATTTTGGTTGATCCTAGAAATTCTACGCAACTCAATGACAAACGGAGAGAGTTGGGGGTTTCGTTATTTTCATATTTGAGTTTTCTCAAATTTTGAGAATAGGATCATTTGATTTTATATATTTTATCATCAATTATTTCTATTACAAAAATATGAGAGAGGGAATAAAATGACTTTCCCAAAATAAAGAAATATTGAGGATTTAATAATAAAATCAAATAAGATTTTATTTCGGAGTTTTTCGGTGTTTTATTTGAATTTAGGAAAAATGTGCGTTTTTAAAAATTGCATCTAGGCCCCAAATAAATGTTCACCTTGTGAGGCTTGATTTTAGAAGCCCGTGAAAATTTATTTTGGAATTTTTGGAGTCCGTTTAGTATTTCTTTTTATTTTTCTTCCAAGCGTAATTATTTAATAAAAAGAAACCAACCTAACGGGCCGTGTCCGACTAGGACTCCGGCCCGACCAGGCTTTATATAGCCGGGGGAAGGCCCAGGCGAAACCCTAGCCAGCCCCAGCCGCCCCAAGCCGCCGCCACCGCCACCGCCGCCCTGCCGCCGCGCCGCCGCCGCCGCCTCGTTTTCCTTGCCGTTTTTTTTATTTTTTTCGAAAAACCGTTTGGTTTTTCCGTCGGTTTTTCGCCGGTTTTTTTAGATTCGGTTTTTTTTAATAGATCGGTTTTTCCGGTTTATTTAAATAGCGAGTGTTCGTCCGTTCGTTCGTTCTAGCGAATGTTCGTCGTTTTTCTTTTTCTCGGATTAAATCCGTGATTTTTCTGATCGCGATTCCTGATCCGATTTTCTTTTTAGTATAACTTTTCGCTCGTTTATCGGAATCAGGCGATTCAAGCGCCTAGAGTTTCGTCTCGAAACCCTCTATCCATTTAACCAACTTAAACAAGATTTTGCTACTGTAAAATTTGCCCTAGATCCAGATTAGTAGAACGAAGTTGTTTTCTTTCGCCGTTTGACTTTCGTTGTTTCGTTCGATTTGATTCTTTTTGCCAACCGGAGTTCTTAAGTTGAACCTTCTGGTTAGATCTCTTATTTGAGTTTTACCTGTGCATTATATGAGTACTTATTGTATGCTTGTTTGTTTGTCTGTGATAGAATACCAGGAGTGCGCCGCTTGTTACTTCGAATCTCTAGGTTTCGCGGATCATCAGCAAGGCAAGTAACACTTTGATCATACCTTTTCTACTACCCAGTTTTATTGCATTAGATCAACCCTCACACATTGCATGGTTAGGATCTAATTAAATTGTGGGATGGGAAGTAGATGAGGTAGTACCTATTACCCGTTTATTATCAAACCTTTGGGAGTTACTTCTACGTTTGCTTATTACATCATGCTATGCTGGTAGACGTGGATTGGGTGAGTGATATCCATGACAGATGTGAGTTTTGTTAATTAATGGTTATCTAAGGTGGCAACTTAAACACACATCTGGGTGGATTGAGGCACCTGGGTATTCCAGGACTTGCCTGTTTTCTTTTGGACCGCCACCCGGGCTCAAAGGGGTCATGAGACTATTCATACTAGAAACTTCCGTGTGCAGCCACAAGCTATTATGGGCTCTAGCATAGTTGACTAAGTCATGCAAACTCTTACAGTGGTAGACAAGCAGATGTAGGGGATGTAGGTGGTACGGTCTACCCGATTGTAAGGTGCTAGCGCTTCTGAAAGACTATGTCTTGGTCATCCGTCTTCTCAAACACCATGTAGTGCGAGAAACCAAACGGAGGCGATCGAGTCTTGTGGGGAAAAGTGTGCAAACCTCTGCAGAGTGTAATAAACTAATCATGGTTAGCCACGTCCCCCGTTATGGACATCTTGAGTATCTAGTACCTGAATTATCATGTGAATCTCAACATGTTACTCTAAATTAATTTTGTTGGGTTTTGTTTAATGATGATTACTTTAATTGGGATTGAGAATGCTGTCAACCATTCTCAATGTTTAATAACTACCATGATAGTAATTAAATTTTATTCCTTTGAAGTAGGGAAAAATTGGCTTTGCGCGAAACTATAACCATAGAGCTTTCCACCAGCCATATATGCATATAGTATAGCTATTTCATTCCATTACTCTCTATGTGTTACATTGCCAGCATATTCCATGTGCTGACCCGTTTCGGGCTGCAACGTTAATGTTGCAGACTTTTCAGATGACGATTAAGGAGTTTTAGGTCATGGTTCTATACTCAGTGATGCTGTTGGAGTTGATGGACTCACTCATCTTCCAAGCCTTCCGCTGTTATCGTTATTGGATGGCCTTAAGCCATATTTATTGTAATAAGTTCTCTTTTGAGACACTCGATGTAATAAGTGTGTGATTGCTACTCTGCTATAAATCCTCCGAGTACTGTGTGGTGTCAGCATTACTGATCTAGGGATGACACCGGAGTACAGAGATCAGACTGTTTGAGGTCTGGTCGCTACATATGAATATTATTTGGTTCTTATCTAAATTCTTATATGCATGATTTGATATCTTTGCAAGTCTCTTCGAATTATCGGTTTAGTTTGGCCTACTAGATTGATCTTTCTTGCAATGGGAGAAGTGCTTAGCTTTGGGTTCAATCTTGCGGTGTCCTTTCCCAGTGACAGCAGGGGCAACAAGGCATGTATTGTATTGTTGCCATCGAGGATAAAAAGATGCGGTTTATATCATATTGCTTGAGTTTATCCCTCTACATCATGTCATCTTGCCTAATGCGTCACTCTGTTCTTATGAACTTAATACTCTAGATGCATGCTGGATAGCGGTCGATGTGTGGAGTAATAGTAGTAGATGCAGAATCGTTTCGGTCTACTTGACACGGACCTGATGCCTATATTCATGATCATTGCCTTAGATATCATCATAACTATGCGCTTTTCTATCAATTGCTCAGCAGTAATTTTTTCACCCACCGTAATACTTGCTATCATGAGAGAAGCAACTAGTGGAACCTATGGCCCCGGGTCTACTCTACATCATATAAGTTTCCTATCTATAGTTCTAGTTTACTATTTATTTTGCAATCTTTATTTTCCAATCTATACAAAAGTACCAAAAATATTTATCTTATTACCTTTATCAGATCTCACTTTTGCAAGTGGCCGTGAAGGGATTGACAACCCCTTTAGCACATTGGTTGCAAGGTTCTTGATTGTTTGTGCAGGTACTAGGCGACTTACATGTAGTCTCCTACTGGATTGATACCTTGCTTCTCAAAAACTGAGGGAAATACTTACGCTACTTTGCTGCATCACCCTTTCCTCTTCAAGGGAAAACCAACGCATGCTTAAGAGGTAGCAAGAAGGATGTCTGGCGCCGTTGCCAGGGAGATCTACGCTCAAGTCAAGACATACCAAGTACCTATAGCAATGAACCCACTATTTTGGATTTCAAGGAATTTAATTATGATAGTTGCTCTTTGATAGATTTTATTTCGTTGTTGCAATCCGTGTTAAATTCTCCTCATGCTTATGATCAAAATAAGACTTTTACTAAACATATCATTGATGCTTTAATGCAATCTTATGAATAAAAGCTTGAACTAGAAGTTTCTATCCCTAGAAAACTTTATGATGAGTGGGAACCTACCATTGAAATTAAGATCAAATATCATGAATGCTATGCCTTATGTGATTTGAGTGCTAGTGTTTCAACGATTCCAAAAAATTTGTGTGATGTGTTAGGTTTCCGTGAATTTGATGATTGTTCTTTAAATTTGCACCTTGCGGATTCCACCATTAAGAAACCTATGGTAAGAATTAATGATGTTCTTATTGTTACAAATAGGAATTATGTGCCCATAGATTTCATTGTTCTTGATATAGATTACAATCCTACATGCCCTATTATTCTTGGTAGACCTTTCCTTAGAATGATTGGTGCAATTATTGACATGAAAGAAGGAAATATTAGATTCCAATTTCCGTTAAGGAAAGGCATGGAACACTTTCCTAGAAAGAAAATTAAATTACCTTATGAATCTATTATGAGAGCCACTTATGTATTGCATACCAAAGATGATAATACCTAGATCTATTCTTGTTTTTATGCCTAGCTGGGGGCGTTAAACGATAGCGCTTGTTGGGAGGCAACCCAATTTTATTTTTGTTCCTTGATTTTTGTTCCTGTTTAGTAATAAATGATTCATCTATCCTCTGTTATGATTGTGTTTTTTATGCTTTAATTAGTGTTTATGCCAAGTAAAGCCTTTAGGATCTTCTTGGGTGATTGTTGTTTGATCTTGCTGAAAAAAACAGAAAGTATGCACTCACGAGAATAATTTTTAATTTTTACCAGAGAGAGATAAAATACCAATTCCAACTTCAGTAGATCAATATACAAATTATTTAGGTCTTCCTAATTGTTCAGAATTTTTGGAGTTACAGAAGCACTCGAAACCTCCAGATTGCTACAGACTGCTCTGTTTTTGACAGATTCTGTTTTTCGTGTGTTGTTTGCTTATTTTGATGAATCTATGGCTAGTATCGGGGGGTATGAACCATAGAGAAGTTGAAATACAGTAGGTTTAACACCTATATAAATAAAGAATGAGTTCATTACAGTACCTTGAGTGGTAATTTATTTTCTTATACTAACGAAGCTCATGAGATTTTCTGTTGAGTTTTGTGTTGTGAAGTTTTCAAGTTTTGGGGTAAAGATTTGATTGATTTTGGAATAAGGAGTGGCAAGAGCCTAAGCTTGGGGATGCCCAAGGCACCCCAAGGTAAAATTCAAGGACAACCAAAAGCCTAAGCTTGGGGATGCCCCGGAAGGCATCCCCTCTTTCGTCTTCGTCTATCGATAACTTTACTTGAGGCTATATTTTTATTCACCACATGATATGTGTTTTTCTTGGAGCGTCTTGTATAATTTGAGTATTTTCTTTTTAGTTTACCACAATCATACTTTCTGTAAACACCTTTTGGGAGAGACACACATGAATCAGAATTTATTAGAATACTCTATGTGCTTCACTTATATCTTTTGAGCTAGATAATTTTGCTCTAGTGCTTCACTTATATCTTTTTAGAGCATGGTGTGGTTTTATTTTATAGAAATTATTGATCTCTCATGCTTCACTTATATTATTTTGAGAGTCTTTTAGAATAGTATGGTAATTTTCTTTGGCAATAAAATTAGTCCGAATATGATAGGCATCCAAGATGGGTATAATAAAAACTTCCATATATAGTGCATTGAATACTATGAGAAGTTTGATACTTGATGATTGTTTTGAGATATGAAGATGGTGATATTAGAGTCTTGCTAGTTAAGTAATTGTGAAATTGAGAAATACTTGTGTTGAGGTTTGCAAGTCCCATAGCATGCACGTATGGTAACCATTGTGTGATAAATTTGAAGCATGAGGTGTTCTTTGATTGCCTTCCTTATGATTGGCAGTCGGGGACGAGCGATGGTATTTTCCTACCAATCTATCCCCCTAGGAGCATGCGCGTAGTGCTTGGTTTTGATGACTTGTAGATTTTTGCAATAAGTATGTGAGTTCTTTATGACTAATGTTGAGTCCATGGATTATACGCACTCTCACCCTTCCATCATTGCTAGCCTCTTCGGTACTGTGCATTGCCCTTTCTCACCTCGAGAGTTGGTGCAAACTTCGCCGGTGCATCCAAACCCCGTGATATGATACAATCTTTCACACATAAACCTCCTTATATCTTCCTCAAAACAGCCACCATACCTACCTATTATGGCATTTCCATAACCATTCCGAGATATATTGACATGCAACTTTCCACTGTTCTGTTTTTTTATGACACGCTCCATCATTGTCATATTGCCTTGCATGATCATGTAGTTGACATCGTATTTGTGGCAAAGCCACCGCTCATAATTTTTCATACATGTCACTTGCATCATTGCACACCCCGGTACGCCGCCGGAGGCATTCATATAGAATCATATTTTGTTCTAGTATCGAGTTGTAATTTTTGAGTTGTAAATAAATAGAAGTGCCATGGTCATTATTATTAGAGCATTGTCCCATGTGAGGGAAAAAAGATAAAGGCCAAATAAAAAAAGAGAAGGCCCAAAAAAATGAGAGAAAAAGAGAGAAGGGGCAATGTTACTATCCTTTTTCCACACTTGTGCTTCAAAGTAGAACCATGATCTTCATGATAGAGAGTCTCTTATTTTGTCACTTTCGTATACTAGTGGGAATTTTCATTATAGAACTTGTCTTGTATATTCCAACAATGGGCTTCCTCAAAATGCCCTAGGTCTTCATGAGCAAGCAAGTTGGATGCACACCCACTTAGTTTCTTTTGTTGAGCTTTCATACATTTATAGCTCTAGTGCATCTGTTGCATGGCAATCCCTACTCCTCGCATTGACATCAATTAATGGGCATCTCCATAGCCCATTGATTAGCCACATCAGTGTGAGACTTTCTCCTTTTTTGTCTTCTCCACACAACCTCCATCATCATATTCTATTCCACCCATAGTGTTATGTCCATGGCTCACGCTCATGTATTGCGTGAAAGTTGAAAAAGTTTGAGAATACTAAAGTATGAAACAATTCCTTCGCTTGTCATCGGGGTTGTGCATGATGGGAGCATTTTGTGTGACGAAAATGAAGCATGGCCAAACTATATGATTGTCGGTGTACTAGAGTAGGGGTACCCTAGTATCCCGAACTTGTGCACGGGCAGTCGCAGCGTCCCGCGGCAAGGCTTGCCGGGTGACCGCCAAGATCCTCCATGGTTCCTTTGGAGCCATTCAAGGAGACAAGACCCCCGGCAAGAGGAGCTTGCCGGGAAGGCCAACCAAGGCATCCAAGCCAAGGAGACAAGACCCCGGCAAGAGGATCTTGCCGGGAAGGCCAACCAAGGCATCTCAAGGAACTTGCCGCGACGCGCCACGCGTCCCAGCAGGGCCCGGTGAGCGACAAGCTCCCGGACGCGACAAGACAACGACCGCGGCAAGGCGCTTGCCGCGGCAAGCCACCACTCTGTGCCCGCGCTCCAGCACATCCACCAACGTGTCGCTCTGGGACCCTTCCAGGCGTACGTGGCGGGAGGCTGTGCAGCCAGCGGTGAGCGGTCGCAAGCGGCGCTGACAAGATTGCCATTGTGGCGAGCAGTGGCGTCCCTGACGGTCCCTTTTGCACTATTTAGACGACGCAGACGGGCATTTAATGCCCTTGTCCCCTGCCGTCAGGGTTAGGTATGATACACTGTAGTAGGTAGTTGTACCAACCGCAACACCTTTCCATTTTTACCCTTGTCTATGTTGCCACCTATCGGTGACCCCTTGAGTATATAAAAGGAGGCCCATGCGCAACATAGAAATGGGGAGGGAGAGAACTCTCACGCTTGGTCTTGTTAGCTGCTGGTGTACTGTAGCACTCCGCGCTCCCGAGCAAGAACTCAATACAAACCACAAAGCAGGAGTAGGGTTTTACGCATCCGTGCGGCCCAAACCTGGGTAAACCGCTCGAGTGCTTCGCCTCGATCCGCTCTTCGTGCGACCCTTGCCCCCGCCGAACCGAAAGGGACTCGGTCCGCTGGTCCCATAGGTGCTCGTGGATTAGACCCCCGACATCTTTGGCGCGCCAGGTAGGGGCGTCGAGGTTGTGTGAACCAAATCCGGCGTTCACACGAGCTAGATCTTCATCATCTTCATCGACATGCCGCCGAAGAAGAAGGCTCCGGAGGCGGCTGCTCCGTCCGCGCCGAACCCACCACCGCCGGAGCAAATGGCTGGTAGGACAGACGCCGGCGGAAGAACGGGCGTCGACGAGGGAGCTCATGGTGCTGCCAGGTCCAAGGACAAGGCTGCGCTGCCCATCGGCGGCGTAGTCGGCTCCCACAACGACCGGGCGCACTCCAAGACCTCGGCGTCCGTACATGCACCGCGCCCATCTCAGGAGGCACGGGACCGGCAGCGTCATGGTGCACACAGTACCATGCGTTTGCTGGACCAAGATCGAGCTGGTGGATCTCGGAGTGCTCAATACCAACATGCACGCCAACATGCTGGCACGAGCGAGGCACGGTCGCCTGGACGGGATACTGCTCCTTCTAACATAGTTAGAAGTCTGAGCATATCCCGCTCCTCGCACTGTTCGCCACTGCCACCCGCCACTCCAGCAGAAGCTTTGGCGCGAGCTCAACTGCTCCTGGACTACCCTCCAACGGCAGACAAGATCGACGACTGGAGGGCCATCATTCAGAGTCTCATCGGCTTCGCCAACGGCGACACTCAACGGCAGCCGAGCACGTCGCAGCCGCGGCAAGTCAGCCAGGCACGAGCCGGTGGCGACAAAACCAGTGGGGGTGCAACCGTTGTGCACTCTCCGCCCCGAAGGCCAAGATCGCCGACTCGCCGGATCCACCTCGACAGCGACTCCACCGCGTCATCAGATCCACGAGCTCGTCGCGATCAGCGCCAAGTTCTTCACGAACGACAGCAAGAAGACACTCGTACTCGCATCGAGCGCCGAAGAGAAGCGCGGCGTCAATCGGACCAGCGCGCTGGGCCCTCTGTCGACATGCATGCGCCAGGGGAACCAGGTGACTTGCCGTACGTGTAGGTTGCCCTGCGTTTACTCGTGAGCTGCGGCAAGTCCAGTGGCCCAGCACGAAGAATTTCAAGCCAGACGTACCATAGAAGTACGACGGCAAGTCGCATCCGTCGGAGTTCCTCAGCATCTACACCATCACGGTGCAGGCTGCCGGGGGGCGGGACGACAAGATCCCTGCCAACTACTTCCCGCTGGTGCTCAAGCCCAACGTCAGGTCCTGGCTCATGCACTTGCCGGACAACTCCATATCTTCCTGGGCAGACCTATGCCATCAGTTTGTCGGCGCCTTTATAGGCGGCCACAAACCTCACGGCCAAGAGAGTGACCTTCATCTGCTCGCCCAGAAGGAGGGAGAGCCCCTGCGCAAGTACATTCAGAGATTCAGCCGTGTACAGCACAACATCCCAGATGTCCACCCTGCCGCGGTCATCAACGCATTCCATCAGAACGTGCGTAACCGTAGGATGCGGGAGGAGATGGCGATGTGCAAGATCAGAGACGTCAGTGAGCTATATGCCCTGGCCGACAAGTGTGCACGTGCTGAGGAAGAGAGGAAACTCCCCGGAGAGAATACAGGAGCAGGAGGATCTGACAGCGAGGATGCTGCCCCGGCAAAGAAAAACCGGCGGCGGAACAACAGGAAGAAGAAAGGCAAAGATGTGCTAGTCATTGAGCAGTCCGGAAACGAAGGTGGCGCCAAGAAAGCCAAAACTGGTAGCTCCGGCAAGGAGATTGCCGCAAGCACCAACTGCTAGATTGTGGCAGTCGCCGACAAGCAGGACGGCACCGACAAGCAGTACTGCAAGATCCACCGCACCAAGGGCCATGACCTCCAGAGCTGCAAGAAGGTCGAACAGCTTGTCCAGCAGCAAAAGGCTAAATACGAGCGACGCGACAAGGAGAGGGCCCAAGGAGGCGCTGGAGAATCTGGCAAGAAGCGCGCCGGCCGGGGAGGACACCGCGGCAAGGCCAAGCAGCGGCAAGGAGACAGACCTCCCCGCGGCCGCGACAAGGATGAAAACAACGACGACGACGAAGACATGGATGATGTCGAGACCAGTGAGCAGGAGTTCCAGAAAGCCACAAAGGTCTTGTGCGTTGATGGCGGTGCTTCTCTGCATACTTCGCACCGCCAACTCAAGCAGTGGGTGCGGGAAGTCAATGCGGCAGAACCGCCTGTCGAGTCACGCAAGCTTCTGAAATGGTCCAGCACGCCTATCATCTTTGATATTGAGGACCACCCTGATTGCACAACTGCGGTCGGGTGCTTGCCGATGTTGGTTTCACCAACTATCCGCAACCTCAAAGTCACTAAGATGCTAGTTGATGGCGGGGCCGGCTTGAACCTGATCTCCTCCGCTGTACTCCAGAAACTCCAGATCCCTGACAGCGAGCTTGAAGAGACCGGCACATTCCAAGGAATCAACCCGGGAAGGAGCAAGCCGAAGGGGAAGGTCACGTTGCCAGTAACATTTGGCAGCGAGGTGAACTTCAGGACTGACAGGGTCACTTTTGACGTTGCCGATTTTCCATTGCCTTACAATGGGATACTCGGCCGTCCAGCACTCGCCAAGTTCATGGCAGCCTCTCACTACGCATACAACATGCTGAAGATGCCAGGCCCGATAAGCGTCATCTCTGTCCCTGGCGACAAGAAGGATGCTCTTATCTGCGCCGACAAGATCTACCGGGAAGCGGCAGCCGCAACAGATCGCAAGTCACCTGCCGTTGAAGCTCCCGGGGGGAAGAAGAAGACCAAGTCCGGCAAGAGTTCTGATGCCCACTCCGGCAAACGCACCTCTTCGGAGTGTTGCGCTGCCGTCGAGGACGCACCAACGAGCTCCACCGGCAAGTGTAAGAAGACAACGGCGGCTCCGCCAGAGACCAAGAAGGTGTCCGCCAAGGAGGATGGCACTGGTGGTATGTTCACCATCAGTGCCACTCTCGACCCTAAATAGGAAAGCGCACTCATTGCTTTCCTGCGGGCGAATGTCGACGTGTTTGCGTGGCAACCGTCTGACATCCCCGGTGTTCCCAGGAAAGTAATTGAGCATCATCTTGCTGTTTGTCCTCATGCGCGGCCCGTCAAGCACAAGGTCAGGAAGCAAGCAGTGGAGCGCCAAGAATTCATCGCAGAAGAGATCAAGAAGTTGGAAGCAGCAGGCCTTGTCAGAGGAGTGCTCCATCCTACGTGGTTGGCCAATCCTGTAGTCGTGCGCAAGGCGAACGGGAAATGGAGACTTTGTATCGACTTTACCGATGTTAACAAAGCTTGTCCCAAAGACCCATTTCCTTTGCCGCGCATTGACCAGATTGTTGACTCCACGGCCGGATGTGATCTGCTTTCATTTCTTGACACATACTCAGGATACCATCAGATCTTCATGGCAGAAGAGGATGAGGAGAAGACCGCATTCATCACTCCATGTGGCACGTACTGTTTCATACGGATGCCTTTCGGTTTAAAGAATGCTGGTTCAACATTTGCAAGAGTATTCCATGTCGCTCTTGAGCCACAAATACACAGAAATGTGGAAGCCTACATGGATGACATAGTGGTCAAGAGCAAGGACAAGGCAACTCTGATTCAAGATTTAGACGAGACCTTTGCAAATTTGCGCAAGATCAGCCTCAAGCTCAACCCCGAGAAGTGCGTATTTGGAGTCCCCTCCGGCAAGCTTCTCGGGTTCTTCGTGTCTCAGCGGGGAATCGAAGCCAATCCCGACAAGATCAAGGCCATTGAGCAGATTGAAGCACCAAAGCGCGTCAAGGATGTACAAAGACTTGCCGGTTGCGTGGCTGCTCTCAGCAGGTTTATCTCTAGGTCTGCTGAGCGCGCCCTGCCGTTTTTCAAAATATTGAAAAAGGCAGGTCCAATGAAATGGACTCCGGAAGCGGAGGCTGTGCTACAAGACTTGAAGAGATACCTGTCCTCCGCTCCAACACTTGTCGCACCTAAGCCACAAGAGAAGTTGCTGCTGTATATAGCGGCAACCAATCAAGTGGTTAGTGCTGCGTTAGTAGCAGAGAAGGAGGCAGATGACGAGCCAGCAACCACGGCAAGCGCATCCAGCGACAAGCAGGGGGCTTCCCCGACAAGCTCTGGTCCCGACAAGGATGGATCTGCGCAGACGCGCGAGGAGATACAGAAGAGAATGGTGCAGCGCCCAATTTACTTTGTCAGTTCCCTTCTGCAGGGGGCTAGGTCAAGGTACTCTGGCATGCAGAAATTGCTTTTCGGCCTTCTCATGGCCTCGAGAAAGCTGCGCCATTACTTCCAAGCACATGAGATCACAGTTGTCACTCGTTTTCCGCTGAAGAGGATACTACAGAATCCAGAAGCGACAGGCAGGATTGTTGAGTGGGCACTGGAACTGTCAAGCTTTGGCCTCAAGTTTGAAAGTACTTCAACTATCCAAAGCAGAGCATTGGCAGAATTCACAGCAGAATGGACGCCAACACCAGATGAAGAAATTCCAGAAACGAGCATCCCCGTCAAAGAAGCAAGCAAAGAGTGGCTGATGTACTTTGATGGTGCCTTTTCGCTGCAAGGCGCCGGCGCTGGCGTGCTGCTTGTCGCACCCACCGGAGAGCACCTCAAGTACGTAGTCCAGATGCACTTTCCCAAGGAGCAAGCAACAAACAATACTGCAGAGTATGAAGGCTTGCTTGCCAGTCTCAGGATCGCGGCAGACCTTGGGATCAAGAAGCTCATTGTCAGGGGTGACTCGCAGCTTGTCGTCCGCCAAGTGAACAAGAGCTATCAGAGTCCGTTGATGGAAGCATACGTCGATGAAGTGAGAAAGCTAGAAGAGCACTTTGACGGCCTACAGACGGAGCATGTTCCAAGAGCTCAGAACGCCATTGCCGATGGCCTATCAAAGTGCGCCGCACTTAAGTTACCTGTGGAACCAGAGATCTTTGTGCTCAAGCTGACTCAGGCGTCTGTAACGCCATCAACTGTACAGAGCAAGAAGAGGAAGTTGATTTCTGGTGACTATTTTCCGGCAGAGCTTCCCGAAGCCGCCGCCAAGAAGGTTCCCAAGATCAACGCCAAGAGCGCTGAGGAGCAGTCTGCTCCAGCAAGCACTAGGGTTTGTTCCGTTGAAGCAGAAGCTCCCGACAAGTTTTGCTCCGGCAAGCTTGCCGGGGAACGTCAAGCTCCGGCAGAGCCGCAAGTTCTCGCCATAGAAGCGGACGTTCCCGCAGCAACAGATTTGCCTTGCACTGAGGAGCAATCTGCTCCGGCAAGCCCTATGGTTTGTTCCGTTGAAGCAGAAGCTCCCGACAAGTTTTGCTCCGGCAAGCTTGCCGGGGAACGTCAAGCTCCGGCGGAGCCGCAGGTTCTCGCCGTAGAAGCGGATGTTCCCGCAGCAGCAGATTTGCCTTTAGTCCTTGTTGTCGAGCCACAAGCTCCAGCATGGGCACAGCAGATTGTCCGTTTCCTTCAGACAGGAGAACTTCCCGAAGAGCAAGAAGAAGCGGAAAGAGTAGCCCGGCAGTCAAGTATGTACCAGTTTGTCGACAAGACACTGTACAGAAGAAGACTCAACAGTGTGAAATTGAAGTGTATTCACCGGGAAGACGGACAAAAGCTGTTGGCAGAGATACATGGAGGCATATGTGGTCACCACATTGGCGCAAGAGCACTTGTCGGCAAAGCATTCCGGCAAAGTTTCTTTTGGCCGACAGCCCTCCAGGATGCAACTGCACAAGTAACCAAGTGTGAAGCGTGCCAGTTCCATTCCAAGCAGATACACCAACCAGCTCAAGCTCTCCAGACGATCCCTTTATCCTGGACATTTTCGGTCTGGGGGCTCGACATCCTCGGCCCCTTTCCCCGAGCAGTCGGGGGCTTTGAGTACTTGTACGTTGCAATCGACAAGTTCACAAAGTGGCCGGAAGTGGAACCAGTGAGGAAGGTGACAGCACAGTCAGTAGTCAAGTTCTTCAGGTCGATTGTTTGCCGCTTCGGGATCCCTAACAGGATAATCACCGACAACGGTACGCAATTCACGAGCCACACCTTCATGCAGTACGTCCAAGATCTTGGCGCCAAGGTCTGCTTCGCTTCTGTTTCTCACCCGAGAAGCAACGGTCAAGCGGAGAGGGCAAATGCTGAAGTGCTGCGCGGGCTCAAGACCAGAACTTTCGACAGGCTGCACAAGTGCGGAAGAAGCTGGATCGAGGAGCTGTCGGTGGTTCTTTGGTCGATCAGGACGACGCCAAATCGAGCCACTGGCCAGACACCTTTAGCTCTAGTCTATGGAGCAGAGGCAGTTCTCCCCACGGAACTCGTATACGGGTCACCTCGAGTGCTCGGTTATGATGAGCTTGAGCAAGAGCAGCTGCGACAAGATGACACGCTACTCCTCGAGGAAGACCGTCTTCAGGCTGTTGTACGAGCTGCTCGCTACCAGCAAGCTTTGCGCCGCTACCATAGCAGCAAAGTTAACGCCAGAAGTCTCGAGGAAGGCGACCTTGTTCTTCGGCGTGTTCAGTCCGCCAAGAATTCCAACAAGTTGACGCCGAAGTGGGAAGGCCCTTACCGGGTGAAACGAGTCACTAGGCCTGGCGCTGTCCGCCTTGAGACCGAAGATAGCATTCCGGTGAGCAATTCCTGGAACATTGAGCATCTTCGTAAGTTTTACCCGTAAGGCGCGGTTGCCGGAACCTGTTCCGGCAACCACCTTTTGTACAAGTCTTGCCGCTGTTGCATGTAATCCTTTGTACAAAGCCGGGCGCAGACCCCGTGCATAAGTAAGGCTCATATGCTCCGCACATCTTGTCAATTTCATGCTTTCTATTTTTTGCATATGTGATCTGACACTTTGTGCAGCACCTACTCCCCGGTAAGCAATAACGAGCCGTAAGGCTCCATATCTTTATTTTCTCTTCTTTCTTTTTTCTCAAGGAAAGGAAGGTTCCCTCGCCCACAAGTTTGCCGGGGGGGAAAGGAGAAGATAATGGTATGGACCAGGCGTCGTTCAAGAAAGTTTCGCCTGACCGGGAGGCAAACAACAGAAAAGCTAAGTTGCCAAAGTTTGAGCAATCAGATTTTTTAAATTTTTAAGTTATCTCCCTTGAACGACCGCACTTTGTATGAAAAACCTGTGCGCGGAGGAACCAACTCGTAGCTAGTTGCGCCCTTATTTTGTTTCGAGTCCGCTCAACAACTTAAGTGAGCTACGAATAGTTGCGACAAGGTTTCTTGTCGGTAGCGGCACCGCCAGCAGGCTGCTGACGTTCCGCACTCAGCGCTCGCGGCTAAGGTGCCTGCACCGGCAAGTTCCCTAAAAGCGTAGGGCAAAAACATACAAAGGGAGGAATCAAGTAAAGGGAATAACATTGCAACCATTACCCAGAATAGAGTTATATTACAGGGTAGCTTGTCGCGGCTCTAACCGATTGTTCTCATAACATGACCAGCAGCGACAAGAAAAGAAGAAAACGGGCGGCCTAGTCTATGCGATCGCCCTCAATCCTCTTGATCCCGCTCACCTTGTCCACAATGGGTGCGACAAGGGTCTTGAGCGCCTCCAGATCAGCATCCGGCGGCAGGGTCTTGAGGACGTTGGTGAGGTTGAGGCCCGGGTTGCGGAAGGCCACCTTCATCAACACTTTTTGAAGAGCTCCCGCGCAGATCTTGCGCGACTCGTCGGCCAGCTGCTTTGGGATCTTCTCCCGGAGCCGCTGGAGGGCCGTCGTCACGCCTTTGAAGAACAAGCTAAGCTTGGCGCTGGGTTGGAGGTTCTCGTCGGAGGGATACCCGAGATCCTCCATCCCCAGCTGCGCCAGCTCCCTGTCAATGTCTGCGGCAACATTCACGAGACCCTCCGTCCAGTGCTCCACATTTTCCCTAAAAGCATTCTGGGCGGCGGGAGCACTCGCCAGCAGCACCTTGTCGGCCTTGATCTCCTCCTTCAAAGCCGCCTCCTGCTCCCTGGCGCCGTCCAGCGTCTTGGTCAAAGTGGTCAGCTTCAACTCAAGATCTGCGTTGGAGTCCTTGGCGGCGCTAAGCTCTTTTCCCTTCTCGGCAAGCTCTTCACCACTCGCCTTGAGATCGGCCTCCAGCTGCGCCACCTTCGTCTCCAGCTCCTTCTTGGCGGCCTCGGCAACAGCGGCAGCATCCTCTGCTTGCTTAAGGGCTCCATTGAATTGTTGCTCACGCGCGGCAAGCTCCTCCTCGTGGCTGTCGAGGTTAACTTTCCGCTGCACCAGCTCGCCCTCTTGCGCAGACAGCTTCTCAGCGGCAAGCCGCTGTTGCTCTTCAACTTCGGCCTTCTCGAGGAAGAAGGCCTTCTGCTCTTCGGCGAGTTGCTCCCGCTCCTCTGCCAGGGACCGGAGAGCTTCCTGGTTGAGACTTGGAGCTCCTCCGCGCGCTTCTCGATGTCCTCTCCCGCCTTCGCGACAAGCGCCTCGCGGGATTCCAGCTTGGCTTGCCGCGCGCGGTAGAGCGACAACAGCTTCTGCAGCAGCCGCTCCTCCTCAGGCTCGCCGCTGCTGCTGCTCGGCGCGTCAACCAGTGTCAGCCCAGCGAAGGCGAGCACCTCTCGGTCGAAGCTCTCTCCCTCGACCGGTGCCCTAGAGCTTGACGCCCAAGGGAGGTTGATGAAGACGCCATCGCCGGCCTTCAAGTAGACGCCTGGCTGGGGCTCTTCGGAGCCTGGCGCTGCGGCAGCGGCGGACGGGTCGGCGGTCGACGTAGCGCCTGGCGCTCCTGCGGCCTCAGGGCCGTCAGTGTGATCGCCAGACCCCCCGCCTATTTCTACGTCCATCGGCTCCGCAGCAGATGGGTCTGACGGCCAGAAAAGGGGGAAGAGTCAATCAAATATCCAAAAAAAGAAGAAGAACCCAAGGGAACTTTTGAAGCGAGAGGATTACCTGTACCGGGTTCTGCAGTAGTGGTCTCCACCGCCGGAGGGCCGCTGGTGCTGTCCCTTGCCGGAGAACTCTCCCTTGCCGGAGACTTCCCCCTTGCCGGAGAACTCTCCCTTGCCGGAGGACTCTCCCTTGGCATTTCGGGGGCGGCCTCCGGGCGCTCCTGGTGGGGCTGCTCTGCTCCTACACAAACCAACAGTCAGATGTCAGCAAAGAAAGAGTATCCATGCGCGCCGACAGCAGAAAACGAACCATATACTTACGCTGGGGGCTGCTCTGGAGAATAGTTGCCGGGTCCAGCAAGGTTGTCTCGGACGCTCCCCCTGCTGTCGCGGTGGGTTCATCCTTGATGATAATCACCAGGACCTTAGCCCTCTTCACTGCTCTCTGGGCCAGAGTCCTAGAAAGGAATAGGTTTAGAGTAAAGCAAGTGAGATACAAGACAAGACAGCAAGAATTGAAGAACTACAAGTACAACAAGAGAATCTTACTCTTCTTCTTCCTCGTCGGAGCTGAACGCGGAGAAGTCGAAGTCTGGCTCACGTCCGGCGCGAGTAGGCGGAGGAGTGGTTTCCCTTGGCCGCTTGGCTGGAACAGTGGCGGTGGTATGAGACGACCCCGCTCCAGTTGCCGCAGCAGTGTGAGGTGTTCCCGCGGCAACAGTGCTTGCCGCGGTGGAGCGTGTCGCGCGGCACGGCGGCTATTCACTGGCCAGCTGCCCCGCTACGTCCCCGGCCTTGCGGAGACGCCTTATTGGTGGAGATGGAGGTTCTGCTTGCAGCGAGCTGCCTAAAGATGAGGAGGAAGAGGAGTTGATCTCCAGCGAGCCGCTCACATCCTCAGCGGGCTCGCTCGACTCGACGCCATGCCCGGCAAGCTCTTTCTCGCCGGCGGGCTCCCCTCGCTCAGCACGGCTTGCCGCCTCTACTCCATCTGCCTCCTCCACGGTGAATCCAAACTCGCCCGCGGCTGCGGCCGCCGCCGCCTCTTCCAGCCTAGTGGCGATGCGTGTCATCTCCGCATCGGTGGTGTCGCGGGTGAGGCTATCCTTTTCGTCAGAGCGGATCGGCACTTCTACCAAGCCGTCAAAGAACTCCCACACGACATCGTCTGCAGGCTCTTGCCAAGTTGGGACAATTCCATGCGAATCGCACAGCGGCATCATTGCACGAATGCGGTCGAGCGCGGAGTTGTTGCACAGCGGAACGACACCCCCCGGCAACCTGAACACTTCGGGATGTTGAGGGTCGTACTTGAACAGCTCCTGGAGCATCGTGTTGAGCTCCAGAACAGTGAAGTTGAAGTTGAGGCCCGGACGCAGCCTCATGATATCTGCCACATTCTTGAATTCCCAGGCGGGTCTCCTCCGTTCCCGCAGGGGGGCGATGCGGCGGCGAAGAAAATTTGTGCCAACAGCGCCTACAGTGAGCCCGGCAAGCCTGAGGCGTAGGGTCCAGGTGACGGCAATCTTCAGCCTATCGTCTTCCGGGGCCACGTCACTCCAATCGATGCCGCGTGCTACTGGGGCTTGGCGCCGGGAGGTAAACGGCTGTGGGTTCTCCTCGACAATCCAGCACCAGTCTGCTCTCCATTCCTCCCACTTGCCGCGGAACTCTCCTTCCAGATAAGTGTCCTTCTTGCCGGCCCTCGAGATCTAGGCGATTCCGCCGGATAAAGGCTCTCCTCTCTCTACTCGGGGCATAAAGAAGTGGCGAAAAAGGGCTACATTGGGATGGACTCCGACAAAGTTTTTGCAGAGATGTGCGAAAACTGCCATGGTCAGAACGGCATTGGGGGTGAAGTCAAGGAGGTGGAACCCGTAGGTGTTCATAATATCGCAGAAAAACTCAGAGAAAGGCGGGCAGAGCCCGCAGTAGAAGAACAAGGCGAAGAAAGGATATCCATTTGGAGCCGTTTTCCAAGCGGCGGCTGGGAGTACCTTCGTGCGCGGGTGCGCTCGCGTCTCCGTCGACCAGAAGAGGTAGTAGTTCTCCCTCAGCTCCCTCGCGGCGAGCTTGGGGGGAAGACTGCCCGCTCCTTTCGCAGCGCCGCAAGCCGCTGCACCTCGGTCGACTTCACAACCTTCCCCTTGTCGGCTCTCGGAGCCATGGCGGAAGTGGTGGAGGAGGTCGACGGCGTTGGTGGTGCAGGTGGCGATGGGGGGCGGGGCGCTGCTCTCTTTCAGCTTTGGGAAGACGAGGGAGCGGCAGAGATTTCCGAGATTGGAGTAGCAACCGGCGAATGGGCGAACTACCCCTGTTTCCCCTGCTTATAAAGAGGGAGGGGGCGGACATTCCGCCTTTCCGAATAAAGAAACCACCCACGATCTCTCCCACGACGCCGCATTCAACGCGTGCCGTTCGGGGAGGGCGCGGTGGATACGGGGAGAGATACGGCGTAACCCAGGCCGCGCGAGCCCGTGCCCTGTTTTGGGCCTGGCCCAACAGCGCTCGGCACCGTGTATGGCCCAGGCCCGGGGGCTCCTGTCGGTGTACTAGAGTAGGGGTACCCTAGTATCCCGAACTTCTGCATGGGCAGTCACAGCGTCCCGCGGCAAGGCTTGCCGGGTGACCGCCAAGATCCTCTGTGGTTCCTTTGGAGCCATTCAAGGAGACAAGACCCCGGCAAGAGGAGCTTGCCGGGAAGGCCAACCAAGGCATCCAAGCCAAGGAGACAAGACCCCGACAAGAGGAGCTTGCAGGGAAGGCCAACCAAGGCATCTCAAGGAACTTGCCGCGACGCGCCACGCGTCCCAGCAGGGCCCGGTGAGCGACAAGCTCCTGGACATGACAAGACAACGACCGCGGCAAGGCGCTTGCCGCGGCAAGCCACCACTCTATGCCCGCGCTCCAGCACATCCACCAACATGTCACTCTGGGACCCTTCCAGGCATACGTGGCGGGAGGTTGTACAGCCAGCGGTGAGCGGTCGCAAGCGGCGCTGACAAGATTGCCATCGTGGCGAGCAGTGGCGTCCCTGACGGTCCCTTTTGCACTATTTAGACGACGCAGACGGGCATTTAATGCCCTTGTCCCCTGCCGTCAGGGTTAGGTATGATACACTGTAGCAGGTAGTTGTACCAACCGCAACACCTTTCCATTTTTACCCTTGTCTACGTTGCCACCTGTCGGTGACCCCTTGAGCATATAAAAGGAGGCCCATGCGCAACATAGAAAGGGGGGAGGGAGAGAACTCTCACGCTCGGTCTCGTTAGCTGCTGGGGTGTACTGTAGCACTCCGCGCTCCCGAGCAAGAACTCAATACAAACCACAAAGCAGGAGTAGGGTTTTACACATCCGTGCGGCCCAAACCTGGGTAAACCGCTCGAGTGCTTCGCCTCGATCCGCTCTTCGTGCGACCCTCGCCCCCGCCGAACCGAAAGGGACTCGGTCCGCCGGTCCCATAGGTGCTCGTGGATTAGACCCCCGACAATGATTTTATAGGGATGAGCTTTCTTTGGCTATGTTATTTTGAGAAGACATAATTGCTTGGTTAGTATGCTTGAAGTATTATTGTTTTTATGTCAATATTAAACTTTTATCTTGAATCTTTCAGATCTGAATATTCATGCCACAATAAATAGAATTACATTGAAAATTATGTTAGGTAGCATTCCATGTCAAAAAAAATTGTTTTTATCATTTACCTACTCGGGGACGAGTAGGAATTAAGCTTGGGGATGCTTGATACGTCTCCAACGTATCTATAATATTTTTTATTGTTACATGCTATTATATTATCTATTTTGGATGTTTAATGGGCTTTAATATGCACTTTTATATTATTTTTTGGACTAACCTATTAACCGAAGGCCCAGTGCAAAATGATGTTTTTTTGCCTATTTTTGTGTTTCGCTGAAAAGGAATATCAAGCGGAATCCAAACAGAATGAAACCTTCACGAGGATCTTTCTTGGAACAAATGCAACCCAGGAGACTTGGAGTACAAGTCTAGAAGTCCGTGAAGCTTCCACGGGGTAGGGGCACGCCCAGGGGGTAGGCGCGTCCCCACCCTCGTGGGCCCCACGGAGCTCCACTGACCTACTTCTTTCGCCTATATATACTCTTATACCCTGAAAACATCCAGGAGAGCCACGAAACCACTTTTCCACCGCCGCAACCTTCTGTATCCGTGAGATCCCATCTGGGGACCTTTTCGGTGATCTGTCAGAGGGGGATTCAATCACGAAGGGCTTCTACATCAACACCATAGCCTCTCCGATGATGTGTGAGTAGTTTACCACAAACCTTCGGGTCCATAGTTATTAGCTAGATGGCTTCTTTTCTCTCTTTGGTTCTCAATACAAAGTTATCCTCGATGTTCTTGGAGATCTATTCGATGTAATACTCTTTTGCGGTGTGTTTGCCGAGATTCGATGAATTGTGGGTTTATAAATTTGATTATCTATGAATATTATTTGGTTCTTCTCTAAATTCATATATGCATGATTTGATATCTTTGCAAGTCTCTTCGAATTATCGGTTTAGTTTGGCCTACTAGATTGATCTTTATTGCAATGGGAGAAGTGCTTAGCTTTGGGTTCAATCTTGCGGTGTCCTTTCCCAGTGACAGCAGGGGCAGCAAGGCACGTGTTGTATTGTTGCCATCGAGGATAAAAAGATGGGGTTTATATCATATTGCTTGAGTTTATCCCTCTACATCATGTCATCTTGCCTAATGCGTCACTCTGTTCTTATGAACTTAATACTCTAGATGCATGCTAGATAGCGGTCGATGTGTGGAGTAATAGTAGTAGATGCAGAATCATTTTGGTCTACTTGACATGGACATGATGCCTATATTCATGATCATTGCCTTAGATATCATCATAACTATGCGCTTTTCTATCAATTGCTCAGCAGTAATTTATTCACCCACCGTAATACTTGCTATCATGAGAGAAGCCACTAGTGAAACCTATGGGCCCCGGGTCTACTTTACATCATATAAGTTTATGATCTATACTTCTAGTTTACTATTTATTTTGCAATCTTTATTTTCCAATCTATACAAAAATACCAAAAATATTTATCTTATTACCTTTATCAGATCTCACTTTTGCAAGTGGCCGTGAAGGGATTGACAACCCCTTTATCGCGTTGGTTGCAAGGTTCTTGATTGTTTGTGCTGGTACTAGGCAACTTGCATGTAGTCTCCTACTGGATTGATACCTTGTTTCTCAAAAACTGAGGGAAATACTTACACTACTTTGCTGCATCACCATTTCCTCTTCAAGGGAAAACCAACGCATGCTCAAGAGGTAGCATGACCTACTGTGACAGGCACGTATTATCACAGAAGTGTATTTTTTTGTAGTGTCACTCCCCGGCAACGGCGCCATAAAATATCCCTGATGACCCACAAGTATAGGGGATCAATTGTAGCTCTTTTAGATAAGTAAGAGTGTCGAACCCAACAAGGAGAAGAAGGAAATGACAAGTGGTTTTCAGCAAGGTAATGTCTGCAAGTGCTGAAATTGTAAGTAGCAGAGTAGTTTGATAGCAAGATAATTTTAACGAGCAAGTAACGATAGTGGTAAAAAAAGTGCAGCATGGTAGCCCAATCCTTTTGAGGCAAAGAACAGGCTAAAACGGTCGCTTATGATAAGCAAAGCATTCTTGAGGGTACACTGGAATTTCATCTAGTCACTTTCATCATATTGGCTTAATTCGTGTTCGGTACTTTGATAATTTGATATGTGGGTGGACCGGTGCTTAGGTGTTGTTCTTACTTGAAAAAACCTCCTACTTATGATTAACCCTCCCGCAAGCATTTGCAACTACGAGAAAAGTATTAAGAATAAATTCTAACCATAGCATTAAACTTTTGGATCCAATCGGTCCCTTACGAAATAGCGCATAAACTGGGGTTTAAGCTTTTTTCACTCTCGCAACCCATCATATAATTGCTACTCCACAATGCATTCCCTTAGGCCCGAATATAGTGAAGTGTCATGTAGTCGACGTTCACATGACACCACTAAGGGAATCACAACATACATACTATCAAAATATCGAACACATATCAAGTTCACATTATTACTTGCAACATGATTTCTCCCGTGACCTCAAGAACAAAAGTAAATACTCAAAAATGATAATCATGCTCAATATCAGAGGGGTATTAAATATCATATTGGATCTGAACATATAATCTTCCACCAAATAAACCATATAGTAATCAACTACAAGATTTAATCAACACTATTAGTCACCCACAAGCACCAATCTATAGTTCTGGTAACAAGATTGAACACAAGAGATGAACTAGGGTTTGAGATGATATGGTGTTGTTGAAGATGTTGATGGAGATTGCCCTCCCCAAGATGGGATAGTTGTTGTTGATGATGATGACGATGATTTCCCCCTCCAGGAGGGAAGTCCCCCGACGGAATCGCTCCGCCGGAGGGCAAAAGTGCTCCTGCCCAAGTTCCGCCTCGAGGCGGCGGCGCTCCGTCCCGAAAGTCCTCTCCTTATTTTTTTTTCTAGGTCAAAACGACTTATATACGAGAAGACGGGCACTGGAGGTGGGCCTGGGTGAGCACAACCCACCAGGGCGCGCTTGGGCTCCCTAGCGCGCCCAGGTGGGTTGTGCCCACCTGGTGGGCCCCCTCTAGTACTTATTGGCTCCAATATTCCTCATATATTCCATAAAAATTCTCCGTGAAGTTTTAGCTCATTTGGAGTTGTGTAGAATAGGTGGCCTAGCGTAGCTTTTCCAGGCCCAGATTTCTAGCTGCTGGAATTCTCCCTCTTTGTGTAAACCTTGCATTTTATGAGAGAAAAGGCATTAGAATTACTCCAAAAAGCATTATTATGGTTAAAAACATTATAAATAACAGTAAGAAAACATGATGCAAAATGGACGTATCAAAAATGAAGTCTAAATGCGATAAAATTTACGGATATTTATTTTGGAATATATGTGATTTCTGGGAGGTGGAATTAACGCAAACAGAGGCTCACGGGATCCACTACCCACCAGGGCACGACCTCCCCCCTGGCACGCGGTGATGCCTAGTGGGCACACTATAATTTGGTTGGGTCTCCTCTTCACCCACAAGGAAGTTTATATCCGGAAAAAACATTTTAAAATTTCAGCGCAATCAGAGTTACGGATCTTTGGATATTTACGAAATGATTTTCGGCCAGAAAACAGGAACGCGAAACAGAAAAGAACAGAGAGAGAGATCCAATCTAGGAGGGGCTCCCACCCCTCTTCCGCCATGGCAGTCATGGACTAGAGGGGGAACTCTCCTCCCATCTAGGGGGAGGCCAAGGAAGAAGAAGAAGGAGGGGGCTCTCTCCCCCTCTCTCCCGGTGGCGTCGGAACACCGTCGGGGCAATCATCGTGATGATGATATACACCAACAACTTCGCCGCCGTCATCACCAACTCTCTCCCCCTCTATGCAGCGGTGTAACACCTCTTCTCTCCATTGTAATCTCTACTTAAACATGGTGCTTAATGCTACATATTATTATCCAATGATGTCTAACCACCCTATGATGTTTGATTAGATTCATTTTGTCCTATGGGTTGATTGATGATCGTGATTGGTTTGAGTTCTATATATTATTTTAGTGTTGTCCTATGGTGCCCTCCATGTCGCGCAAGCGTGTGGGATTATTGCTGTAGGGTGTTGCAATACTTTCATAATTCGCTTATGGTGGGTGGCGAGAGTGACAGAAGCTTATACCCGAGAAAGTGGGTTGTTGCGTATGGGAGTAAAGAGGACTTGATGTTGGGGATCGTAGCAGAAATTTAAAATTTTCTACGCATCACCAAGATCAATCTATGGAGTAATCTAGAAACGAGGGGAAGGAGAGTGCATCTACATACCCTTGTGGATCGCTAAGCGTAAGCGTTCAAGTGGACGGGGTTGATGGAGTCGTACTCGTCGTGATCCAAATCACCGATGATCCTAGTGCCAAACGGACGGCACCTCCGCGTTCAACACACGTACAGCCCGGTGACGTCTCCTACGCCTTGATCCAGCAAGGAGGAAGGAGAGGTTGAGGAAGAGAGTCCAACAATAGCACGACGGCGTGGTGATGATGGAGTGGCAGTTCTCCGGCAGGGCTTCGCCAAGCTCATGTGGAGGAGGAGAGGTATTGGAGGGGAGGGGCTGCGCCAACAGGGGAGGAACTTCATGTGTTGGGCTGCCCCTTTGCCTCCACTATATATAGGGGGAGAGGGAGGGCTGCGGCCCCACCTAGGGTTTCCTCCCTAGGGGTGGCGGCAGCCCTAGATCCCATCTAGGGTGGCGGCCACAAGGGGGAGAGGGGGAGGCGCACCTGAGGTGGGCCTTAGGGCCCATCTGGCTAGGGTTGGCTCCCCTCCCCTCTTGGAGGCGCCTTGGGCCTTGGTAGGAGGTGCCCCAGCCCACCTAGGGGCTGGTCCCTTCCCACTATTGGCCCATGTAGGCCTCTGGGGCTGGTGGCCCCACCTGGTGGACCCCCGGACCCCTCCGGTGGTCCCGGTACACTACCGGTGATGCCCGGAACACTTCCGGTGGCCAAAACCATACTTCCTATATATTAATCTTTACCTCCGGACCATTCCGGAACTCCTCGTGACATCCGGGATCTCATCCGAGACTCCGAACAACATTCAGTAACCGCGTACATACTTTCCCTACAACCCTAGCGTCATCGAACCTTAAGTGTGTAGACCCTACGGGTTCGGGAGTCATGCAGACATGGCCGAGACAACTCTCCGGTCAATAACCAACAACGGGATCTGAATACCCATGTTGGCTCCCACATGCTCCACGATGATCTCATCAGATGAACCACAATGTCAAGGATTTAATCAATCCCGTATACAATTCCGTTTGTCTAGTTGTACGATACTTGCCCGAGATTCGATCGTTGGTATCCCGATACCTTGTTCAATCTCGTTACCGGCAAGTCTCTTTACTTGTTCCATAAAACATCATCCCGTGATCAACTCCTTGATCACATTGTGCACATTATGATGATGTCCTACCGAGTGGGCCCAGAGATACCTCTCCGTTTACACGGAGTGACAAATCCCAGTCTCGATTCGTGCCAACCCAATAGACACTTTCGGAGATACCTGTAGTGTGCCTTTATAGCCACCCAGTTGCATTGTGACGTTTGGCACACCCAAAGCACTCCTACGGTATCTGGGAGTTGCACAATCTCATGGTCTAAGGAAATAATACTTGACATTAGAAAAGCTTTAGCATACGAACTACACGATCTTGTGCTAGGCTTAGGATTGGGTCTTGTCCATCACATCATTCTCCTAATGATGTGATCCCGTTATCAACGACATCCAATGTCCATGGTCAGGAAACTGTAACCATCTATTGATCAACGAGCTAGTCAACTAGAGGCTTACTAGGGACATGGTGTTGTCTATGTATCCACACATGTATCTGAGTTTCCTATCAATACAATTCTAGCATGGATAATAAACGATTATCATGAACAATGAAATATAATAATAATAACTAATTTATTATTGCCTCTAGGGCATATTTCCAACAGTCTCCCACTTGCACTAGAGTCAATAATCTAGTTCACATCGCCATGTGATTAACACTCATAGGTCACATCGCCAGGTGACCAACATCCAAAGAGTTTACTAATCTAGTTCACATCACTATGTGGCTAATACTCAATGAGTTCTAGGTTTGATCATGTTATGCTTGTGAGAGAGGTTGTAGTCAACGGGTCTTGCCATATTCATATCCCTATGTATTTCGCAAAACTTTATGTCATATCATAGATGCTACTACCACGTTCCACTTGGAGCTATTCCAAATTGTTGCTCCATTATACGTATCCGGTATCTCTACTCAGAGCTATCCGAATAGGTGTTAAGCTTGCATCGACGTAACTCTTTATGTCGAACTCTTTATCACCTCCATAACCTAGAAACATTTCCTTATTCCTCTAAGGATAATTTTGACCGCTATCTGGTGATCCAATCCTAGATCACCTTTGTACCCTCTTGCCAGACATGTGGCAAGGCACACATCTGGTGCGGTACTCAGCATGGCATACCGTATAGAGCCTATGACAAAAGCACAGGGGACGTCCTTCGTCCTTCCTCTTTCTTCTACCGTGGTCAATCTTCGAGTCTTACTCAACTTCACACCTTACAACTTAGGTAAGAAGCCCTTCTTTGACTGATCTATTTTGAACTCCTTCAAAAACATGTCAAGGTGTGCGTTCTTTGAAAGTATCATCAAACGTCTTGATCTATTTATATAGATCTTGATGCCCAATATGTAAGCAGCTTTATCCAGGTCTTCCTTTGAAAATCACTCTTCAAACAACCGTTTATGCTTTCTAGAAATTCTACATCATTTCGAATCAACAATATGTCATCCACATATACTTATCAGAAATGTTGTAGTGCTCCCACTCACTTTCTTGTAAATACAAGTTTCTAGCAAACATTGTATAAACCTAAAAAGCTTTGATCACTCCATCAAAGCATATATTCTGACTCCGAGATGCTTGCTCTAGTCCATAGAAGGATCGCTGGAGCCAGCATACCTTTTAGCACCCTTAGGATTGACAAAACTTTGATTGTATCACATACAACTCTTTCTTATGAAAACTGGTAAGAAAACTTGTTTTTGACATCCATTTGTCAGATTTCATAAACGAAAAATACAGCTAATGCTAACATGATTCCGACGGACTTAAGCATCGCTACGGGTGAGAAATTCTCATCGTAGTAAACTCCTTGAACTTGTGAAAAACTCTTTGCCACAAGTGAAGCTTCATAGACGGTAACAATACCGCCCACGTCCGTCTTCTTCTTAAAGATCCATTTATCTCAATGGCTTGTCGATCAACGGGCAAGTCCACCAAAGTCCACACTTTGTTCTGATACATGGATCCTATCTCAGATTTCATGGCTACTAACCATTTGTCGGAATATGGGCCCACCATCGCTTCTCCATAGTTCGTAGGTTCATTGTTGTCCAACAACATGACATCTAAGACAGGATCACCGTACCACTCAGGAGTAGTACATATCCTTGTCGACCTATGAGGTTCGATATCAAGTTGATCCGAAACTTCATGATCACTATCATTAGTTTCCTCTTCAACAGTCGTAGGTTCCACAGGAACATCTTTCTGTGTTGCACTACTCTCCGATTGAAGTGATGGTTCGACAACCTCATCAAGTTCTATCTTCCTCCCACTCAATTCTTTCGAGAGAAACTCCTTCTCGAGAAACGACCCGTTCTTGGCGACAAACATTTTTGCCCTTGGATCTGAGATAGAAGGTATACCCAACTATCACCCTTGGGTATCCTATGAAGATGTGTTTGTCCGCTTTGGGTTCGAGCTTCTCCGGCTGAAGCCTTAAGCATCGCAGCCCCAAACATTAAGAAACGGCAACTTTGGTTTCTTGCCAAACCATATTCTTACGACGTCATCTCAACGGACTTAGATGGTGTCCTATCTAAAGTGAATGCAGCTATCTCTAACGCATAACCTCAAAATGAAAACGGTAGATCGGTAAGAGACATCATAGATCGCACCATATCTCATAAGGTTCGTTTATGGCATCCGGACACACCATTACCCTGTGGTGTTCCAGGTGGCTTCAACTGTGAAACAATTCCACAATGTCTTAAGTGTTTGCCAAACTCATAACTCAGAAATTCTCATTGATCAGATCGTAGGAATTTGATCTTCTTGTTATGATGATTCTTAACTTCACTCTGAAATCGCTTGAACTTTTCAAACGTTTCAGACTTGTGCTTCATTAAGTAAATATACCTATATCTACTCAAATCGTCAGTGAAGATGAGAAAATAGCGATATCCACCGCACGCTTCAATTCTCATTGGATCACACACATCTGCATGTATGATTTCGAACAAGTCACTTGCCCGTTTCATTGTACCTGAAAACAGGGTCTTAGTCATCCTGCCCATGAGGCATGGCTCGCATGTGTCAAGCGATTCAAAATCAAGTGACTCCAAACATCCATCGATATGGAGTTTCTTCATGCATCTTACGCTAATATGACCTAAGCGGCAGTGCCACAGCAAAGTGGTACTATCATTATTAACTCTACATCTTTTGGCGTGAACATGTGTATTACCACGACCGAGATTCAATGAACCATTCACATAGTGTGCATGACCATGAAAGGTATTATTCATGTAAACAGAATAACCATTACTCTCTTACTTAAATGAATAATCGTATTGCAACGAACATGATCTAATCATATTCATGCTCAACGTAGACACCTGATAACATTTATCTAGGTTCAATACTAATCCCGAAGGCAGACGTAGCATGCGATGGTTATCTCATCAACTTTGGAAACACTTCCAACACACATCGTCACCTCGCCCTCAGCCAGTCTCCGTTTAGTCCGTAGCTTTTGCTTCAAGTCATCAATAATAGTAACTGAACCGGTATCCAATACCCAGGTGCTACCAGGAGTACTAGTGAGGTACACATTAATAACACGTATAAATTTTGTTGAATTTGCCAGCCTTCTTATATACCATGCATTTGGGATAATTCCGCTACCAGTGACCGTTCCCTTTATAATAGAAGCATTTAGTCTCGGGTTTGGGTTCAACCTTGGGTTCCTTCACTGGAGCGGCAACTGGTTTGCCATCCATGAAGTTTCCCTTCTAGCCCTTGCCCTACTTGAAACCAGTGGTCTTGTTAAACCATCAACACATGATGCTCCTTCTTGATTTCTACCTTTTGCGGTCTTAAGCTCCGCGAACAGCTCCGGGATCAACTCCATCCCTTGCATGTCATAGTTCATCACGAAGATCTAGTAGCTTAGTGATAGTGGCTAGAGAACTCTATCAATCACTATCTTATCTGGAAGTTTAACTCCCACTGCTTTAAGTGATTGTAGCACCCAGACATTCTGAGCTAATGCTCACTAGCTGAGCTATTCTCCTCCATCTTGCAGGCAAAAGAACTTGTCAGAGGTCTCACACCTCTCAACACGAGCATGAGCCTGAAATCCCAATTTCAGCTCTTAGAACATCTCATATGTTCTATGGCGTTCAAAACGTCATTGGAATCCCGATTCCAAGCCGTAAAGGATGGTGCACTAAACTATCAAGTAGTCATCAGGATGTGTCTGTCAGGTGTTCACAACATCCACAGACGATGTTGTAGGGGTTTTCACATCGAGTTGTGCATCAAAGACGTAAGCCTTCTTGTAACGCCCTCGATGCGACTATATCTCCCACGTGTCGAGGCACGACTTAGAGGCATAATCGCATTGAAGGCATATGTCGCAAGTGAGGTAATCTTCACACAACCCATGTAATACAATAAGGGAAAGAGATACATAGTTGGCTTACAATCGCCACTTCACCCAATTACATGAATGAAGCATTACATCAATCAGATACAATCAAGGCCCGACTACGGAGCCAAAATAAAAGAAGAACCCCAAATGCGACAAAAGGTTCCCGATCGACCCCAACTGGGCTCCACTACTGATCAACTAGAACGAAACAACACAAAGTACAAGATCTTCATCGAGCTCCTCCTTGAACTTGGTTGCGTCATCTGCACGGACTCATCGGCACCTGCAAGCAGGTTTTGGGAGTAACTGTGAGCCACGGGGACTCAACAATCTCGCACCCTCGCGATCAAGACTATTTAAGCTTATGGGTAAGGTAAAGTTAGGAGGTGGAGCTGCAGCGAGCGACTAGCATATATGGTGGCTAACATACGCAAAAGAGAGAGAGAAGAGAAGGCAAAGCATGGTCGATAAAAGTATGATCAAGAAGTGATCCTATGACAACCTACGTCAAGCATAACTCCAACAACCGTGTTCGCTTCCCGGACCCCGCCGGAAAGAGACCATCATGGTTACCCACGCAGTTGATTCATTTTAATTAAGGTCAACTTCAGGTTTTCTACAACCGGACATTAACAAATTCCCATCAGCCCATAACCGCGGGCATGGCTTTCGAAAGTTCAAATCCCTGCAGGGGTGTCCCAACTTAGCCCATCACAAGCTCTCACGGTCAACGAAGGAATAGACCTCCTCCCGAGACATTCCGATCAGACTCGGTATCCCGGTACAACAAGACATTTCGACAGGGTAAAACTAAACCAGCAACACCGCCCGAATGTGCCGACAAATTCCGATAGGGGCTACACATATCTCTTTCTCAGGGCACACTCAGATTGTCTTAGGTACGGGTAAGCCAGCCCAGAGTTGCCCCTGGTGGCCACCGGCAGCTGACAGGTGGACCAACACTCAGAGGAGAACTGGCCCGGGGGGATAAAATAATGATGACCCTTGAGTCCGCGAAACCCAAGGGAAAAAGAGGCTAGGTGGCGAATGGTAAAACCAATGTTGGGCATTGCTGGAAGAGCTTTACTTAAGACGAACTGTCAAGGGGTTCCCATAATGGCCGAACCGCGTAAGGAACACAAAATCCGGGAACATAACACCGATATGATGGAAACTAGGGCGGCAAGAGTGGAACAAAACACCAGGCATAAGGCCGAGCCTTCCACCCTTTACCAAGTATATAGATGCATTAATTAAATAAGATATATAGTGATATCCCCACAAGTAAACATGTTCCAACAAGGAACAACATCTCCAAGTTCCAACAAGGAACAAACTTCAATCTTCACCTGCAACTAACAACGCTATAAGAGGGGCTGAGCAAAGCGGTAACATAGCCAATCAACGGTTTGCTAGGACAAGGTGGGTTAGAGGCTTGGTTCAACAATATGGGAGGCATGATAAGCAAGTGGTAGGTATCGCAGCTTAGGCATGGCAAAAGAGCGAGCAACTAAGCAAGCAAAGATAGAAGTGATTTCGAGGGTATGATCATCTTGCCTGAAATCCCGCAAGGAAGAAGAACGAGTCCATGAAGAAGACAAACGGACGAAGTGGAACGGTTCCTCACAAACGCGACGTTACCGGAACCAACCCGAAGAAGCAACATCGGAAAGAAGCACACAACATAGTAAACAACCACCACATAGACATGGCATGATGCACAATCAAGTATGATGCATGTCCGGTTTAATGAAGCATGGCATGGCAAAGTGCACAAACAACACTACAAGTTAAGTGGAGCTCAATATGCAACGAGTTGCATATTGACGGAACACCACGTGATTCATTTAGTTCGATCTTGTTTATGTACCCAACAATATTAAATGTTGTTAAACATGGCAGGAGGGTGAAGCAAAAGAAAACTACCTATCTAGGCAAGTTTAAATGAGGCCGGAACAACAAACCACAATTCCGGAAACTCCTCATGAGCATATTATAGATTTGGTACTCTTCTGCCCTAAACCAGATTTTAGAGTTGTTAAACATGCAAAGTAAGGCCACCATGTTAAACTAGGCATTTTTATACCCCAATTACATATAAAGTTTATTAAATTCCGAGTTACGGTTAAATAGTTATGAATTTAATCATTTTAACATGGCATAGGAGCAAATTTAAACAAACATCATTTTAGACATTTTGAACATGGATGAAAGTGACATATTATTAAACTCGACAAAATTCTAAGCAACTTTCATATTAAGTTTTTTTTAATCTGATGCACGGTTGTGGAGATATTAAATGCATGATCTAGAGGGACTTTTCTGCAAAGCTGTGTTCTCCGAAATAATAGATAAATTCGTTCAGGGAAAAAATGTCCTGGGACGAAACAGAGGTTGGCCCGACAGGGGGAAGGGAAAAAATAGGGGCGCTGGATCTGGCCTCACCATGGGCCTTGGGCCGTTCGGTGAAGAGGTGGGAGCTGCAAAAGCGAGGCGAGGCCGGTTGGGCTGCGATCTGGCACGGGAGGAGGCATGCTGGGCCGGCCGGCCTTGGTTCAATCGGGGAAGGGTGAACGCGCAGTGACCCACGTACGGCAGCGGTCGTCTCGTCTCATCCCGCACGAAGCAGAGGTACGGCGAGGCGGGTCTTGAGCGGCCGGAGGCCGGAAACGGCAGCGCGGCGACGGGATCCTGCTATCCACGGGAGAGAGAGCCATGAGAGGAGGAGGAGAAACAAAATGGGGAGAAGGAAGGAGAGGGACGCCAGGCACTGGCCTGGATCGGGGCAACGCTGCGAGGGCCAACGACGAAGACAGCGGGGCGGAGCAATGGCTTGCGGGGGCTCCGGGCAGGCGAAGCAGAGGCTGGACAGGCACTACGCGATGGGGCTTGGGCGCAACTCGGGCGGCGCAGTGCTCTCTGGCGAGGGTAGCAAGATGGCGGCGTTGACGGCGAACTGGGGTCATCGGGATCCGAGGCGGCGGGGACTGGCGCATGGCGCTCGATCGGCAGCAGCGGATGTACTCCTATGGGCATGTACATGTAATCGAGAGAGTTTCAGAGAGGAGAGATACAGAGAAGAAAACGAGAAAAACGGAGGGAAGAGCAGGCGCAGTTGGCTGGCCGGAGCTTTGCCAGAGACGTCCGGGCACGGCTGCGCTGGATCTGCTGCTGCTTGCGGCACGGGGACGAGGAGGAGGGAGCTCGGTCTCGCTCGAGAGCTCGGGGCTGCTGGTGGCCTCGATCCCCTCCAGGATCAAGCAGGGAAGTGGCTGGAATCGAGGAGAGGTGGGGATGCACTGGTTGGCGAGCGATGGTTGGGGAGGGATGGATCCCGATGGGGATTTGGTGGAGTGGCGGCGCGGCTGGGAGGATGGGACAGGTCCCTAGATTTTAGGGTTGTCCAAACTTATATTGCAATAAGATTAGGGTAGGGGCTAATCTGGTCCGTCCGATCGTAATCGGGCGGTCGAGAAAAATATAGGTTAGGAAGTCCAAATAAGAAAACGATGATGTTTTGTAGATGTTTGGGGATGATCCAGACACAACGGTGACGACGGTCCGGGTCGGGTCCGGGACAACTTCCGGACGCGCGCGCGAGGGGTCGGTTGGGACTTGTGGGCTGTGCAGAAGGGCTCAAGCTGAGAGAAGAGAAGAGAGAGAGGCCCGGCGACTGTTTCCGGAGACCGAAAATGTCTGACGTTAGACCGGCTATATTGCCGCTATAGTTATCCGTTGGGGCGTCAAACGAACTCCGAATGCAACGAAAATTGACAGGCGGCCTATCTACAACATAAAAACACCGCACGCCAACTTTCATCCCATTCCGAGAACATTTTCCAGCCACTTATAAAATAATATTTCGGACATGCCGCGGGCGCGTGCAAGTGTGGTTGGGCTCAGAACGGACAACGGACGGAACTGGGAGACGCGAACGAATGCGAGTTTTGAAAACATGACGATGCAATGCAGATGATGACATGGCAAGATGCAACACGCAAGCAAATGGCATGGCAACGACAGCGAATAACTGGACGACACCTGGAACATCGGTCTCGGGGCGTTACAACACTCCACCACTACAAGAGGATCTCATCCCGAGATCCAGAATGGCACCGGAGGGACAACGGGAGAGAAAGAGAAGAGGTAAAACTAAAGTTGCTTCTTTGACAAACGAGTGAAACCAAAGAAGCTTGAAAAGGTTAAGACATTTCGAGGAAAGAATACAACGGAGATGAACAAAGTTGAAAACACTCCGTTAGAAAAGAGGGACAAAGAGCATTGCGAAAAAAAATCCCTTGAAGTTGAAGGGCAAGATATATATTGAAAACACTCCGGTTAAAGAAGGGATCCAGGAAGACCAAATTCGGGCAGCATTCCGGTTGAAAAGAAAGAAATTGAATAAGAACATGGTAAGATGAGAAGATACTTGATGACATTACAAAACACTGCCTCCGGAACTATTGAATGAAAGGAACAAGGGGTAACAAAGATCTCATACAGCACTCCGGTAGAAAAGAGGTGCAAGGCTTGACAGGGCGAAAAGAACTTGAGCAAAAGGGCACAACACTCTGGTTAAATGGATAGGCACAGGAAAGAACATGATCTTAAGTGAAACGAGATGATGGTTGAAGAAAGCAACATCACAAGGCCTCCGGAACGAAAGAATGGAAAACTAGATGGTTGGAAAGAAAAAAAACGGAGAAGATGAATGACAACTCTCGCAAATAAAATTGAAAGAGAAAGCTTACGAAGAAAAGGTTGAACGGAGTTGTTGGATTATCAACAATGAAAGCTTAAGCTTGATGTGGACTTATGGAAGACATCCCAAAATTATGAGGTGACAACCTGCCACTCACGGAAAAAGAATTGGATTGGAATGAACAAGGAGATGAGAAACTTATTTCTCCGGGAGGATAACGAAGAACTTGTGTCTTTTATAAGCACCATAGATAGCAACAAACCTTAGGGAAGGCTTTAGGTGAAAAATAACCCAAGGTAACTCCAATGATGAGATTGATGGATTTAAAATACCTCATTCTTAATAACATGTGAATCATGAAACATGAACTCAAATTATCAAGAATGGCATAATACCACCTCCAATGATACGGAAGAAAGAATTGCACTCCGGATAGCGAGATGAAGAAAAAAAATTTGAGCTCCTCTGAAAAGAATCTCAAAGAACACTTCGAGAAGGAATTAAATCCTTGATGAACCACCAAGTAGAGCCTCCATGAAGAACTCTGGTAAACAAAAGAATGATCAAACGGAAAGGAAGAGAAGCTGAAAACACAAGCTAAAACCTTGTAAAGATTTAGATGGATCTCCGTGATAATTAGAGCTTGGAACTCCGGGAAAGAAAGATGAGCTATTGGAACCAAGAATAAGAATAATGAGCCACTCCGGAAAACAGGAATTGAATAAACTCAATGAAACAAGAATAAGAATTACATTATGCTTATCCTTCACCAATTTAAATTGATGAAAACCAACGGATTTGGCATACTACTTATTCTCGTAGAAAGGATTAAGATAGATATGGAGCAAACTTGAGAAGGTCTTCAACGAACCACCGGAAGGATGAAACAACAAAAGAATTAATATGATAAACGAAGGAAGACAAAAATCTTGGAAGAACCACCGTAAGAATTGAAAATGAACGAAGAAGAAAAATAAAGAAACACCGGGAAGAATTATCAAATACACGAAGGTGCTTGAGGGAAATTAGATCCACGAGAACGAAGAGATCATGAGTTGATTAGAGAAAACTTGAATCATGCACCGGTAAGATTAGAGAATGATAACTGACAGCTGAGGATAAATAAACCTGAATTGATGGACTCCGGATAACAAATTGAGAAGACTCTTGCATTGCTCCGGATGGGTGAAAAGAATTCTCACAATCAAAAACAATTGTGAGAGCATGGCAACAAGCTAGAATGACGATTCTCTGAGAGAACGGATAAAATATGGAGGAAAAACTCTTCTTTGGTCTTCAAATGTTGAGAATGACGACGAGAAATACCATCAAGAATTATTGAGGCACCGAAATAAAGAAGAATATAAAAGTTGAATCAACAATGAAATGAATTTGAAAGATCTTGGAGAAAGACATTTACTGATGATAAATCATACTTACGTCAAACTTCGAAAGGAAATTTTTGAAGATAGCTCCGGGAAAATAGGAAGAGTCAGGTAAGATCTTGGGAAAAGACCTCTGGGTTAGGGCCCACTCAAAGAAAACACCGTTGAACGATTCAAAAGAGAGAAAGCACCGGTTGAATTAAATGGCTTGAATGAAGTGACATCCTCGACAGATCTTGAACGAAAGCAGAGTGGAAAACAGGAATCTTCTGAGATATCTTCGGCACTCCGAAACAAATGAATAGTGAGGAGTAGATGATAAAGAGGTGCACCAGTAAGAAAAGGTATTTGAAACGAGGAAAAAGTATATGATCCACAAAGCTTGACTTGGTTCCACCGGAGAAGAAAAACGAGTGAAGAGTGACGAACTTGAAGCTTCTTCATGTGAACCCACCGGGTAGAACATTGAAAGAAAAGAATGGAAAGACTTCACAAGAAAATAAAGGATACTTGATTAAGACATCGGATTCCTTGATGAAACAAGGGTGGGAGGGCGGGACAACAAAAACAACTTGGGATGGATGAAACGAACACCGTTGAGAGAAAGCTTGGAATAGAACTTGCGGATGTTGAAAAGATCGGATCCACTTGAAGAGAAAACACGCCGGTGAAAAGGATTGACAAGACAATCTTGATGATCAAGAAGGATTGGTATCCACATCGGAGTATGAGAACACCATTTGGGAAAGGTATGGAATCAACACTTGACTTCGAAGCAACTTGAATACCACAACTCAAAACAAAACAAAGGATTGGCTTGCAGAATAAGCCAGAACAAACATATGATAGAGATTTCGTCCGAAGTTTTCGTGGTGGGGCCTACACGAGCTCGATCGTACAGCACCATCATGTACAAGACAGTGCACATGACATACGAAGCGTCCCCGAGTCGGCATAGCCAAGGACTCTTTAAGACACAACGAGACCACTGTAAAACCGACCGTGAATAGGCGGACCACTAGACGTCGAACCCCAATTTCATATCATACATCTGTCGGAAAGATATCCTAAGAGCTACTTGATTTCCCACCGATGAAACTCCCGAAACTTTCCGGTTATGCAATCAGGTGTTGGGGATACAGGGGAAGCATAATATCTCACCCAAATCTAGCAAATCCTACATCCAGCTGTATCCATCCTTCAACACATAACCAAGAAACCTTCGGAAATCATCTACCTCAACCTTCGAAAAGCATCCGTTATACAAGTTATACCGATACTCCCGAACTCCCGCCCCAGTACTGGGTGGCGTCGAGGTTATCTCACCAATGAACTGCATAAAAGAGATTTTCGATGTCGGCGTACTAAACTCAGGTATTCCAGAATTGCAACGATAAAATTATGACGACAACACCTCAGAGCTCAACTCCCCGGGACACTTCCACAAAACCCCTGACATGAGGCACCAAGACAATGTTCTCGTCATAAAACCATCGGAACGATTCCAATATACCCGCGTGATCCTAAAAAAAATTTAGTGAAATTTGAGAAGAGTCAAAACTCTACGTCAGGATGCCTTACCAGAGCGATGAGGAGACTGGGAAGTAAAAAGAATTCCTAAACTCTCCGATATATAATTCCTAAATGACTCAAAACATTTTTCTAGACACAACTCGGCTGCTAAAAACGATCAATCAATGGGGCTCCTAAGGTCGGGGAAGGCTTTGATTACCAACTTCTAACGCCCTCGATGCAACTATATCCCCCACGTGTCGAGGCACGACTTAGAGGCATAATCGCATTGAAGGCATATGTCGCAAGTGAGGTAATCTTCACACAACCCATGTAATACAATAAGGGAAAGAGATACATAGTTGGCTTACAATCGCCACTTCACCCAATTACATGAATAAAGCATTACATCAATCAGATACAATCAAGGCCCGACTACGGAGCCAAAATAAAAGAAGAACCCCAAATGCGACAAAAGGTCCCCGATCGACCCCAACTGGGCTCCACTACTGATCAACTAGAACGAAACAACACAAAGTACAAGATCTTCATCGAGCTCCTCCTTGAACTTGGTTGCGTCATCTGCACGGACTCATCGGCACCTGCAAGCTGGTTTTGGAAGTAACTGTGAGCCACGGGGACTCAGCAATCTCACACCCTCGCGGTCAAGACTATTTAAGCTTATGGGTAAGGTAAAGTTAGGAGGTGGAGCTGCAGCGAGCGACTAGCATATATGGTGGCTAACATACGCAAAAGAGAGCGAGAAGAGAAGGCAAAGCACGGTCGATAAAAGTATGATCAAGAAGTGATCCTATGACAACCTACGTCAAGCATAACTCCAACAACCATGTTCGCTTCCCGGACCCCGCCGGAAAGAGACCATCACGGTTACCCACGCGGTTGATTCATTTTAATTAAGGTCAACTTCAGGTTTTCTACAACCGGACATTAACAAATTCCCATCTGCCCATAACCGCGGGCACGGCTTTCAAAAGTTCAAATCCCTGCAGGGGTGTCCCAACTTAGCCCATCACAAGCTCTCACGGTCAACGAAGGAATAGACCTCCTCCCGAGACATTCCGATCAGACTCGGTATCCCGGTACAACAAGATATTTCGACAGGGTAAAACTAAACCAGCAACACCGCCCGAATGTGCCGACAAATCCCGATAGGAGCTGCACATATCTCTTTCTCAGGGCACACTCAGATTGTCTTAGGTACGGGTAAGCCAGCCCAGAGTTGCCCCTGGTGGCCACCGGCTGCTGACAGGTGGACCAACACTCAGAGGAGAACTAGCCCGGGGGGATAAAATAATGATGACCCTTGAGTCTGCGAAACCCAAGGGAAAAAGAGGCTAGGTGGCGAATGGTAAAACCAATGTTGGGCATTGCTGGAAGAGCTTTACTTAAGACGAACTGTCAAGGGGTTCCCATAATAGCCCAACCACGTAAGGAACGCAAAATCCGGGAACATAACACCGATATGACGGAAACTAGGGCGACAAGAGTGGAACAAAACACCAGGCATAAGGCCGAGCGTTCCACCCTTTACCAAGTATATAGATGCATTAATTAAATAAGATATATAGTGATATCCCCACAAGTAAACATGTTCCAACAAGGAACAACATCTCCAAGTTCCAACAAGGAACAAACTTCAATCTTCACCTGCAACTAACAACGCTATAAGAGGGGCTGAGCAAAGCGGTAACATAGCCAATCAACGGTTTGCTAGGACAAGGTGGGTTAGAGGCTTGGTTCAACAATATGGGAGGCATGATAAGCAAGTGGTAGGTATCGCAGCATCGGCATAGCAAAAGAGCGAGCAACTAAGTAAGCAAAGATAGAAGTGATTTCGAGGGTATGATCATCTTGCCTGAAATCCCGCAAGGAAGAAGAACGAGTCCATGAAGAAGACAAACGGACGAAGTCGAACGGTTCCTCACAAACGCGACGTTACCGGAACCAACCCGAAGAAGCAACACCGGAAAGAAGCACACAACATAGTAAACAACCACCACATAGACATGGCATGATGCACAATCAAGTATGATGCATGTCCGGTTTAATGAAGCATGGCATGGCAAAGTGCACAAACAACACTACAAGTTAAGTGGAGCTCAATATGCAACGAGTTGCATATTGACGGAACACCACGTGATTCATTTAGTTCAATCTTGTTTATGTACCCAACAATATTAAATGTTGTTAAACATGGCAAGAGGGTGAAGCAAAAGAAAACTACCTATCTAGGCAAGTTTAAATGAGGCCGGAACAACAAACCACAATTCCGGAAACTCCTCATGAGCATATTATAGATTTGGTACTGTTCTGCCCTAAACCAGATTTTAGAGTTGTTAAACATGCAAAGTAAGGCCACCATGTTAAACTAGGCATTTTTATACCCCAATTACATATAAAGTTTATTAAATTCCGAGTTACGGTTAAATAGTTATGAATTTAATCATTTTAACATGGCATAGGAGCAAATTTAAACAAACATCATTTTAGACATTTTGAACATGGATGAAAGTGACATATTATTAAACTAGACAAAATTCTAAGCAAATTTCATATTAAGTTCGTTTTAATCCGATGCACGGTTGTGGAGATATTAAATGCATGATCTAGAGGGATTTTTCTGCAAAACTGTGTTCTCCGGAATAATAGATAAATTCGTTCAGGGAAAAATATGTCCTGGGCCGAAACAGAGGTTGGCCCGACAGGGGGAAGGGAAAAAAAGAGGGGCGCTGGATCTGGCCTCACCATGGGCCTTGGGCCGTTCGGTGAAGAGGTGGGAGCTGCAAAAGCGAGGCGAGGCCGGTTGGGCTGCGATCTGGCACGGGAGGAGGCACGCTGGGCCGGCCGGCCTTGTTTCAATCGGGGAAGGGTCAACGCACAGCGACCCACGTACGGCAGTGGTCGTCTCGTCTCATCCCGCACGAAGCAGAGGTACGGCGAGGCGGGTCTTGAGCGGCCGGAGGCCGGAAATGGCAGCGCGGCGACGGGATCCTGCTATCCACGGGAGAGAGAGCCATGAGAGGAGGAGGAAAAACAAAATGGGGAGAAGGAAGGAGAGGGACGCCAGGCACTGGCCTGGATCGGGGCAACGCTGCGAGGGCCAACGACGAAGACAGCGGGGCGGAGCAGTGGCTTGCGGGGGCTCCGGGCAGGCGAAGCAGAGGCTGGACAGGCACTACGTGATGGGGCTTGGGCGCAACTCGGGCGGCGCAGTGCTCTCCGGCGAGGGTAGCAAGATGGCGGCGTTGACGGCGAACTGCGGTCGTCGGGATCCGAGGCGGCGGGGACTGGCGCATGGCGCTCGATCGGCAGCAGCGGATGTACTCCTGTGGGCATGTACATGTAATCGAGAGAGTTTCAGAGAGGAGAGATACAGAGAAGAAAACGAGAAAAACGGAGGGAAGAGCAGGCGCAGTTGGCTGGCCGGAGCTTTGCCAGAGACGTCCGGGCACGGCTGCGCTGGATCTGCTGCTGCTTGCGGCACGGGGACGAGGAGGAGGGAGCTCGGTCTCGCTCGAGAGCTCGGGGCTAGTGGTGGCCTCGATCCCCTCCAGGATCGAGCAGAGAAGTGGCTGGAATCGAGGAGAGGTGGGGATGCACTGGTTGGCGAGCGATGCTTGGGGAGGGATGGATCCCGATGGGGATTTGGTGGAGTGGCGGCGCGGCTGGGAGGATGGGACAGGTCCCTAGATTTTAGGGTTGTCCAAACTTATATTGCAATAAGATTAGGGTAGGGGCTAATCTAGTCCGTCCGATTGTAATCGGGCAGTCGAGAAAAATATAGGTTAGGAAGTCCAAATAAGAAAACGATGACGTTTTGTAGATGTTTGGGGATGATCCGGACACAACGGTGACGACAGTCCGGGTCGGGTCCGGGACAACTTCCGGACGCGCGCGCGAGGGGTCGGTTGGGACTTGTGGGCTGTGCAGAAGGGCTCGAGCTGAGAGAAGAGAAGAGAGAGAGGCCCGGCGACTGTTTCCGGAGACCGAAAATGTCTGATGTTAGACTGGCTATATTGCCGCTATAGTTATCCGTTGGGGCATCAAACGAACTCCGAATGCGACGAAAATTGACAGGCGGCCTATCTACAACATAAAAACACCGCACGCCAACTTTCATCCCATTCCGAGAACATTTTCCGGCCACTTATAAAATAATATTTCGGACATGCCGCGGGCGCGTGCAAGTGTGGTTGGGCTCAGAACAGACAACGGACGGAACTGGGAGACGTGAACGAATGCGAGTTTTGAAAACATGACGATGCAATGCAGATGATGACATGGCAAGATGCAACATGCAAGTAAATGGCATGGCAATGACAGCGAATAATTGGACGACACCTGGGACATCGGTCTCGGGGTGTTACACTTCTGTGTAGCAGTGAGGACACTCCTCGGACTACGGACCCAGTCCGCATCATTGCTTACAATATCTTTCAACCTAATCTTTCTGTAGGAACGTATTGAAACACGGAGCTACAACATGAGCTATTTATCTACAACATATTTGCGAAGACAATTTAGACTATGTTCATGATGATTGAGTTCATCTAATCAAATTATTTAATGAACTCCCACTCAGATAGACATCCCTCTAGTCATCTAAGTGAAACATGATCCGAATTGACTAGGCCGTGTCCGATCATCACGTGAGATGGACTAGTCATCAACGGTGAACATCTCATGTTGATCGTATCTTCTATACGACTCATGTTCGACCTTTCGGTCTTCTGTGTTCCGAGGCCATGTCTGTACATGCCAGGCTCGTCAAGTCAACCTAAGTGTATTGCGTGTGTAAATCTGGCTTACACTCGTTGTATTCAAACGTTAGAATCTATCACACCCGATCATCACGTGGTGCTTCGAAACAACGAACCTTCGCAATGGTGCACAGTTAGGGGGAACACTTTTCTTGAAATTTTAGTGAGGGATCATCTTATTTATGCTATCGTCGTTCTAAGCAAATAAGATGTAAAACATGATAAACATCACATGCAATCAAATAGTGACATGATATGGCCAATATCATTTTGCTCCTTTTGATCTCCATCTTCGGGGCTCCATGATCATCGTTGTCACCGGCATGACACCATGATCTCCATCATCATGATCTCCATCATCGTGTCTTCTTGAAGTTGTCTCGTCATCTATTACTTCTACTACTATGGCTAATGCTTTAGCAATAAAGTAAAGTAATTACATGACGTTTATGTTGACACGCAGGTCATAAATAAATTAAGACAACTCCTATGGCTCCTGTCAGTTGTCATACTCATCGACATGCAAGTCGTGATTCCTATTACAAGAACATGATCAATCTCATACATCACATATATCATTCATCACATCTTTTTGGCCATATCACATCACAAGGCATATGCTGCAAAAACAAGTTAGACGTCCTCTAATTGTTGTTGCAAGTTTTTACGTGGCTGCTATAGGTTTCTAGCAAGAACGTTTCTTACCTACGCCAAAACCACAACATGATATGTCAATTCCTATTTACCCTTCATAAGGACCCTTTTCATCGAATCCGATCCGACTAAAGTGGAAGAGACAGACACCCGCTAGCCACCTTATGCAACTAGTGCATGTCAGTCGGTGGAACCAGTCTCACGTAAGCGTACGCGTAAGGTCGGTCCGGGCCGCTTCATCCCACGATGCCGCCGAATCAAGATAAGACTAGTAACGGCAAGTAAATTGACAAAAATCGACGCCCACAACTGCTTTGTGTTCTACTCATGCATAGAAACTACGCATAGACCTAGCTCATGATGCCACTGTAGGGGATCATAGCAGAAATTTAAAATTTTCTACGCATCACCAAGATCAATCTATGGAGTAATCTAGCAACGAGGGGAAGGAGAGTGCATCTACATACCCTTGTAGATCGCTAAGCGGAAGCGTTCAAGTGAACGGGGTTGATGGAGTCGTACTCGTCGTGATCCAAATCACCAATGATCCTAGTGTCGAACGGACGGCACCTCCGTGTTCAACACACATACAGCCCGGTGACGTCTTCTACACCTTGATCAAGCAAGGAGGAAGGAGAGGTTGAGGAAGAGAGTCCAATACTAGCACGACGGCGTGGTGATGATGGAGTGGCAGTTCTCCGGCAGGGCTTCGCCAAGCTCACGCGGAGGAGGAGAGGCATTGGAGGGGAGGGGCTGCGCCAACAGGGGAGGAACTTCATGTGTTGGGCTGCCCCTTTGCCTCCACTATATATAGGGGGAGAGGGAGGGCTGCGCCCCCACCTAGGGTTTCCTCCCTAGGGGTGGCGGCAGCCCCAGATCCCATCTAGGGTGGCAGACACAAGGGGGAGAGGGGGAGGCGCACCTGAGGTGGGCCTTAGGGCCCATCTGCCCTAGGGTTTGCCCCCCTCCCCTCTTGGAGGCGCCTTGGGCCTTGGTGGGAGGCGCCCCAGCCCACCTAGGGGCTGGTCCCTTCCCACTATTGGCCCATGTAGGCCTCCGGGGCTGGTGGCCCCACCTGGTGGACCCCCGGACCCCTCCGGTGGTCCCGGTACACTACCGATGATGCCCGGAACACTTCCGGTGGACAAAACCATACTTTCTATATATTAATATTTACCTCCGGACCATTCCGGAACTCCTCGTGACGTCCTGGATCTCATCCGGGACTCTGAACAACATTCGGTAACCGCATACATACTTTCCCTATAACCCTAGCGTCATCGAACCGTAAGTGTGTAGACCCTACGGGTTCGGGAGTCATGCAGACATGGCCGAGACAACTCTCCGGTCAATAACCAACAGCGGGATCTGGATACCCATGTTGGCTCCCACATGCTCCACGATGATCTCATCGAATGAACCCCGATGTCAAGGATTTAATCAATCCCGTATACAATTCCCTTTGTCTAGCGGTACGATACTTGCCCGAGATTCGATTGTTGGTATCCCGATACCTTGTTCAATCTCGTTACCGGCAAGTCTCTTTACTCGTTCCATAACACATCATCCCATGATCAACTCCTTGATCACATTGTGCACATTATGATGATGTCCTACCGAGTGGGCCCAGAGATACCTCTCCGTTTACACGGAGTGACAAATCCCAGTCTCGATTCATGCCAACCCAACAGACACTTTCGGAGATACCTATAGTGTGCCTTTATAGCCACCCAGTTACGTTGTGACGTTTGGCACACCCAAAGCACTCCTACGGTATCCGGGAGTTGCACAATCTCATGGTCTAAGGAAATGATACTTGACATTAGAAAAGCTTTAGCATACGAACTACACGATCTTGTGCTAGGCTTAGGATTGGGTCTTGTCCATCACATCATTCTCCTAATGATGTGATCCCATTATCAACGACATCCAATGTCCATGGTCAGGAAACTGTAACCATCTATTGATCAACGAGCTAGTCAACTAGAGGCTTACTAGGGACATGGTGTTGTCTATGTATCTACACATGTATCTGAGTTTCCTATCAATACAATTCTAGCATGGATAATAAACGATTATCATGAACAATGAAATATAATAATAATAATAACTAATTTATTATTGCCTCTAGGGCATATTTCCAACACTTGATACTTAATGCTATGGTTGGGTTTTACCTTAATGATCTTTGGTAGTTGCGGATGCTTGCTAGAGTTCCAACCATAAGTGCATATGATCCAAGTACGGAAAGTATGTTAGCTCATGCCTCTCCCTCATATAAAATTGCAATGATGATTACCGGTCTAGTTATGGATTGCCTATGGACAAAATAATTCTCTTGTGTTATAAATATCTTTCTACTAAACAACTAATTATCATTATCTCGCAAAGTACTCCTAGTTTTATTCTTGCAAAATAGTTCTAGCATCACACCTATAAAATAGTTTCATACTTGTTCTAGGTAAAACAAATGTTAAGTGTGCGTAGAGTTGTATCGATGGTTGATAGAACTTGAAGTGAATATAAATACTACCTTTAGCTCCTCATTGGGTTTGACACTCTTATTTATCGAAAAAGTTACAATCCCATATACTTATGTGTTATCAGCACTCGATAGTAGCTCTGCAGAGTCGTACAACTAAGGGGGTGTGCGGTGATGTGTCTGTATCTATGATGACCCACAAGTATCGGGGATCTATCATAGTCCTTTCGATAAGTAAGAGTGTCGAACCCAACAAGAAGGAGAAGGAAATGGCAAGCGGTTTTCAGTAAGGTATTCTCTGCAAGCACTGAAATTATCGGTAACAGATAGTTTTGTGATAAGGTAATTTGTAATGGGTAACAAGTAATAAAAGTAAACAAGGTGCAGCAAGGTGTCCCAATCCTTTTTGTATCAAAGGACAAGCCTGGACAAACTCTTATATAAAGGAAAGCGCTCCCGAGGACGCATGGGAATTATAGTCAACCTAGTTTTCATCATGCTCATATGATTCGTGTTTGTTACTTTGATAATTTGATATATGGGTGGACCGGTGCTTGGGTACTGCCCTTACTTGGAAAAGCATCCCACTTATGATTAACCCCTCTCGCAAGCATCCGGAACTACGAAAGAAGAATTAAGGTAAACCTAACCATAGTATGAAACATATGGATCCAAATCAGCCCCTTACGAAGCAATGCATAAATTAGGGTTTAAGCTTCTGTCGCTCTAGCAACCCATTATCTAATTATTACTTCCCAATGCCTTCCCCTAGGCCCAAACAATGGTGAAGTGTCATGTAGTCGACGTTCACATGACACCACTAGAGGAGAGACAACATACATCTCATCAAAATATCGAACAAATACCAAATCCACATGACTACTTATAGCAAGACTTCTCCCATGTCCTCAGGAACAAATGTAACTACTCACAAATCATATTCATGTTCATAATCAGAGGGTTATTAATATGCATAAAGGATCTGAACATATAATCTTCCACCGAATAAACCAACTAGAATCAACTACAAGAAGTAATCAACACTACTAGCAACCCACAGGTACCAACCTGAGGTTTTGAGACAAAGATCGGATACAAGAGATGAACTAGGGTTTGAGACGAGATGGTGCTAGTGAAGATGTTGATGGAGATTGACCCCCTCCGGATGAGAGGATCGATGGTGATGACAATGGTGAAGATTTCCTCCTCCCGGAGGGATGTTTCCCCGACAGAACAGCTCCGCCGGAGCCCTAGATTGGTTCCGCCAAGGTTCCGCCTTGAGACGGCGGCGCTTCTCCCGAAAGCTTCCTCCTAATTTTTTTAGGGCGAAATACTTTATATAGCAAAAGATGGGCACCGGAGGCCTGCTAGGGGGCCCACGAGATAGGGGGCGCGCCCCCACCCTCGTGGATGGTGGGTGGCCCCCCTCCGGTGCTTTCCTCGCCCAATATTTTTTATATATTCCAAAACTGACTTTCATGGAGTTTCAGGACTTTTGGAGTTGTGCAGAATAGGTCTCTAATATTTGCTCCTTTTCCAGCCCAGAATTCCAGCTGCCGGCATTCTCCCTCTTCATGTAAACCTTGTAAAATAAGATAGAAAAGGCATAAGTATTGTGACATAATGTGTAATAACAGCCCATAATGCAATAAATATCGATATAAAAGCATGATGCAAAATGGACGTATCAATCTACACATCGGTCACGTTGATCGAGTCACTGGTAACTAAGCGGGGCAACAAGGACAAGCGTGAGGGGTCACTGATGGACCACTAACTAACCTACACTAAGCATATAGGATAATAGGTAAAGTAACAATAGCATGTCAGAAAAATAGGCTATGCATTAGAATAGGAGCTATCAAAAAATAGTAGCAAAATCTAATGCAAGCATGAGAGATAAAGAATGGGCAATATATGAATGATCAAGGGGGTTTTTCTTGCCTGGAAGCGCCGCGGAAAGGGGTTGATCGTCAGCTGTGTAGTCCTACCCAGGAGCAGCATCGATCTCGGTGTCTACCGGAGAGAAGACAGGGGAGAAACAATAAATATAAAGCAATCAAATGAACCACGATGCATGAATGGCAATATGCAATGCTAGGAGTGACCTAACGCAGTTCCACATGTTACAGATGAAGCGGGAAAACATCTGGGAATGTTTTCCCGGCGTTAGGTAGTTTTTAGATAGATGAAACAAAGGGGGAGGATCCATGTTCATCATGTTAGAGGCATGCGAAAGATGAGTGGATTGCCTATTCAGATTTGTCACATTTTTCTGAGCAATTTTCATATATAAATTATTTCCATCCGAGTTACGGATTATTTTATATGATTTTTCAAAGATTAAATGATTTTCTGAAATTACTGGAATTAATTTAATTCGAAAATATATTAAATATTAAATGCTATGGGTACACAGAAGTGTACCTAGCCTTATGCACATGTGGCTAATAGGTGGGGCCAGAGGGCCCAGTTGACCCAGTCACCAGTCAATTGTTTGATTGTTGACTGGTCAAACTGCAGATGGGCCCCAGGTGTTATGGACACTGTGATGCAGGGTAGGAACCCTAGGGGCCGATCTTTCATGAAAGGAGCGGATCCCGTGATAAACACGAAGAACGCGAGGAGGGAAACGAGGGAAAACACAAGGGGAAACACAAGAGGAACACTCAAACTAACAAGAACAAGTCACAAAAGTGCTAGATCCTCGAATACATAGGGTTCACAAGGTACACAATCAACCAAGGAGGATACAAGGGTAACGGTTTTCTCCATGAGGAGGTCTTGATGTTCTTCCCTAAAGAGGGGTCTTGAATCCAAAGGGATCTTCTCCGAAGAGGCCGTGGTCTCTCACGAGGAGTAGATCCGATGTGGATGAGCGAAGCTCTATCTCTCAAAATGAGCTAAACCAACGCTAACCCTAGAAAGTTGGACGAGGTGGAGTATATATAGTCTTAGTGCAAAAGAGGGGGCGAAGGGGTACATGGGATGCGGCCCAACACGCATCAGCGCACAGGCGTCGGACGTCCGGGGTCACCGGACGTCCGGAGGATCGCGAGGGTCCGGACGTCCGGTGCCTGTCGGACGTCCGTAGTTTCGGCCCGGGTGGTCTTCGGTCGGACGTCCGGTCGGGGTCGGACGTCCGGGCGTCGGTCGTCCATTGGGCGTCGGATGTCCATAGATTTCGTCTCGGGTGTGGGAGCGTCGGTCGTCCGGAGGGGCCCGAACGTCCGGAGCCTGGAGGTCGTCGGACGTCCGGTGTTCATCGGTCGTCCGGAGCTTGGGAACTTGTAGCAGCTTTTCTTCTTCGTCTTCACGTCCATATTCCCTTTCTTCTTATCCTTGCTCCTTAGCTTCTCCAAGATACCTGAGTATGCACAGAGTGTCCGTATGAGGTAGTAGCCATGTCTCATGTGCATCAAAGTGGAAATGTGAGAGAAGAGATGGCACCTCGGTTTCAAGGGCTCTTGCACGTGCTCGTGTCATGGGTCCAAGAGGTGTCGTAGGAGATGTAGTTAGGTCCATGGGGATGGCCTTGGGATGCTCCGCATCACACTGGGTTGTTAGCTTAGTTAAACAGGTTAATTAGATTTAGTTAATTAGACAGGGCCCACATGTCCGTCTCTGGTTAGTGGGTGGTTACCTCTAAACTATGTTAGGCTCTAATTAAAAAGGGCCATGGCCCATGTGGTAGAGAGCCGACTGGTGATAACCCACAAGTATAGGGGAATGTTTGTAGCCTTTTTCGATAAATAAGAGTGTCAAACCCAACGAGGAGCTAAAGTTATAACAAATATTCCCTCAAGTTCTATTGACCACCGGTAAAACTCTACACAGACTTATCGTTTGCTTTACCTAGAACAAGAATAAAACTAGAAGTAATTTGTAGGTGTGGATAGGTTCGCAAGAGAATAAAGAACGTGAAAATAAAAGTTAGATGTTGTTTAAATAAAGAAACAATTAAATTTAATAAAACAAGTGTGGAATAGTGGTGATAGGATTTACAGAATTGTCCCTTAACAATTGACTACGTTACTAGACCGATAGCAGGTTTTTATGTGGGAGAGGCCACTGCTAGCATGTCGTCCCTTACTTGGAATTCTATGCACTTATGATTGGAACTATTAGCAAGCATCCGCAACTACTAATGTTCATTAAGGTAAAAACACCCAACCATAGCATCAAGATATATACTGGTCCACCTTCAATCCCGTACGTATCAATTTCTATGTTTAGGCTGAAGCTGCTATCACCCTTGCCCTCTAATGCATAGTCCTATCAACATACAACTAACCCTATGGTGTGATCCACACGCGCGCTCATATGATGGGCACCAAAGGACAACAACATAACCACAAGCAAATTAAACCAACCATAGCAATTAACCAATTACCGATAGGACAACAAAAATATACTCAGACATCATAGGATAGCAACATATCATTGGATAATAGTATCAAGCATAAAGAACCATGTTCAAGTAGAAGGTACAGCGGGTTGCGGGAGAGTTGAACACTGAATATAGATGTGGCAAGGTGATGAAGATGTTGGTGAAGATGACCGAGTTGTTGGAGTAGATCGCCGTCACACGATGATTGCCCCGGCGGCGCTCCGGCGCCACCGAGAGAGAGGAGGAGAGAACCCCCCCCCCCCTCCTTGGCCTCCCCCATAGATGGAAGGAGAGTTCCCCCTCTGGTCCATGGCCTCCATGGTGACGGAGGGGCGGGAGCCCCTCCGAGATTGGAACTATCCCTCTGTTCTCTTCTATTTCATGTTCCTGTTTTCCAGCCCTTCACCGTTTCTTAAATTCCCAGATATCCTAACTCTGATTGCGCTGAAATTTTTACACATTTTTTTCCATAAATCATCTTTCTTGAACTCGAAGAAGGGCCCCAACTAACTTACAGGGAGGGCACAAGACACCTGGGTGTGCCCTGGTGGGTTGTGGAGGCCTTGGGCTCTGTTAGCATTGGTTCCACCTCCCAAAAATCATAAATATTCCAAAATAATTCTCCATAAATTTTTATCGCATTTGGACTTCGTTTGATATGGATATTCTGTGAAACAAAAAACATGCAACAAATAGGAACTGGCACTGAGCACTGGATTAATACATTAGTCGAATAAATCATATAAAATGTTGCCAAAAGTATGTGAAAGTTGTATAATATTGGCATGAAACAATTAAAAATTATTGACACGACAGAGACGTATCAGCATACCCAAGCTTAATTCCTGCTCGTCCTCGAGTAGGTAATGATAAAAAAGATAATTTTTGATGTGGAATGCTACCTAGCATAATATTGATCATATATCTAATCATGGCATGAATATTAAGATAAGAGTTATTCAAACTAATAGTCTATAATTTGACATAAAGACATCAATACTTGAGCATCCCAACAAACAATCGTGTCTTTAAAAATATCAATGCTAAAGAAAGCTATCCCTACAAAATCATATAGTCTTGTCATGCTCTGTATTCTTAGCACAAAGTATTTATCATGCACAACCCCGATGACAACCCAAGCAATTGGTTCATACTTTTTAACGCGCTTCAGCCTTTTCAACCCTCACGCAATACATGAGCGGAAGCCATGGATATAACACTATGGGTGGAATAGAGTATGATGATAGGGGTAAATATTGAGAAGACAAAAATAGTAAGAAAGTCTCACATCGACGCGGCTGACCAATGGGCTATGGAGATGCCCATCAATTGATATCAATGCGAGGAGTAGGGATTGCCATGCAACGAATGCACTAAGAGCTATAAGTGTATGAAATCTCAATATGAAAACTAAGTGGGTGTGCATCAATTCCCACTAGTATATGAAAGTGACAACATAGAAGAGTCTCTATATGAATAACATGGTGCTACTTTGAAGCACAAGTGTGGAATTAGCATGCCCCTTCTCTCTTTGTCTTTTTTCTTTTTTCTTCTTCTTTTTTTCTCTCTCTTTGTCTGGAGTCTCATCCCGACTTGTGGGTGAATCATAATCTCCATCATCCTTTCCTCACTGGGGTAATGCTCTAATAATGAATAATGATGGTCATCACAATTCTATTTACTTACAACTCAAAAGAAATAAAAATTACAACTCGATACCTAGAACAAAATATGACTCTATATGAATGCCTCTGGCAGTGTACCAGGATGTGCGATGATCTAGCATAGCGGGGATATAAAAAACCTACAAGCCATGGAAATAACATGCTAGCTATCTTACAATCATGCAAAGCAATATGACAATGAATGCTCAAGTCATCAAAACAGAAGCTGTGGAAGTTGCATGGCAATATATCTCAGAATGGCTATGGAAAGGCCATAATAGGTAGGTATGGTGGCTATTCTGAGGAAGATATAATAAGTCTTATGTGTGATAGAGCATATCATATTACGGGGTTTGGATGCACTGGCGAAGTTTGCACCGACTCTCGAGGTGAGAAAGGGCAATGCATGGTACCGTAGAGGCTAGCAAATTGCGGAAAGGTAGGAGTGTGTATAATCCATGGACTCACATTAGTCATAAAGAACTCATACGAAGCAAAGTATTACTACGCATGCCCCTAGGGGGATAGATTGGTAGGAAAATACCATCGCTCGTCCTCGACCGCCACTCATAAGGAAGACAGTCAATAATAAATCATGCTCCAACTTCATAGCATAACAAGAGACTATACGTGCATGCTTTGGGAATCACAAACCTTAACACCAATATTCTTACTAACCACAACCGTTTACTAGTACCTCCCACATATTATCATCTCTATATCGCAAAAATATTGCAAGGAATCAAACATATCATATTCAGTGATCCACAAGTTTTATGTAGGATTTTATGACTAACCATGCAAATGACCAATTCCCGTTGACTCTTTAAATAGATATAAGTGAAGCATGAGAGTTTAGTTCTTTCTACAAAAGATCATGCTCTAATAAGAATAAGTGAAGCAAAATAGCATTCTAGAAATAACGGTTTTCTATGTAAAGAGAAACAGGCAATCCAAACTTCAAATGATATAAGTGAAGCACATGAAGCATTCTATAAAGCCATACTCAAAAAGATATAAGTGAAGTGCAATAAGCATTCTATAAATCAACAACGGACTATCTCATACCAGCATGGTGCATAAAACAAAAATGAAAACTAAACACAAAAGATGCTCCAAGATTTACACATATCACGTGAACGAAACGAAGACGAAAACATGTCGATACTTATTGAAGAAAGATGGGATGCCTTTCAGGGCATCCCCAAGCTTAGACGCTTGAGTCTCCTTGGATATTTACTTGGGGTGACTTGGGCATCCCCAAGCTTGAACTCTTGCCTCTCCTTCTTGTCATATCGAGACATCCTCAATCTTTGATCACTTCATCCACACAAAACTCAACAGAAAGCTGGTAAGATCCGTTAGTATAATAATGCAAATCACTACTTTAAGTACTATTGCAAACCCATTCGTATTTTGTTTTTACATTGTAACTACTATATTATAACTTTTTCATGGCTTATACCACCGATAAAATCGATAGTTTCATCGATAGTTTCATCAAAACAAGCAAAACCATGCATCAAAAACATAATCTGTCTTAAACAGGACATTCTGTAACAATCTGAACATCTACCATACTTCTGTAACTCCAAAAATTCTAAAAAAATAGGAAATAAACAATTTGTATAGAAATACTGTGCAAAAAGTTTCAGAAACTTTTGACGTTACAGTAAAAAATGTAAAATCACGCACTACAACCAAAGTTTTATTTTTACACCGCACATACCAACAAGCAATCTAATCATCCTAAAGGTAAATCTTGGCACATTATTTTTATAATACAATGGATTTGTACAAGGGGATAATTATTTTTGTTGAAAAGTTTCTGTAATTCAAGATTCACAAAGCTTCCATGGGCATGAACAAAGTTCAAGGCATGCTCCTGCTTCCACGATGCTCGTCTTTCTCACTTTCACTTTTCTTTTTGTGAAGCTTTAGGTTCCCCTCTATATTTTTTGGTTTTTAAACTTGATAAAAGCACTCAACAAAATAAAATGACTCTCTAAAACTTTTGGGTTGTCTCCCTGACAGCGCTTTCTTTAAGGCCATTAAGCTAAGCATAAAGTGCTCAAGTAAAGAGGTTTTTCATGTATCTCCCATTATCAAGTTGAATGGGGTTTTCTCGAGATTATCAAAGTAGTGTTTAATATTTTTCAAATAGCGAGCATCGAGGGTTTTACGAGGTTCCCCGTCTACATGAGTAGCAAGTACAACTAATTTTTTTGGTGTTTCGTGTTCCATATCCATAAGTAAAGATAGAGAACAACTTAGAAAAGAAAAAGAAAAACTACTTAGTGCTAAAGCAAAGAAGCACACACAAGAATATTCACCCCACGCTATTGCTCCCCGGCAATGGCGCTAGAAAAAGGTCTTGATAGCCCACAAGTATAGGGGATCGTTTGTAGCCTTTTTCGGTAAATAAGAGTGTCAAACCCAATGAGGATATAAAGGTAGAACAAATATTCCCTCAAGTTCTATCAACCACCGATGCAACTCTACGCACACTTATCGTTTGCTTTACCTCGAACAAGAATAAAACTAGAAGTACTTTGTAGGTTTGGATAGGTTCGCTAGATAATAAAGAACGTGGAAATAAAAGTTAGGTGATGTTTAAATAAAGAAACAATTAAATTTAGTAAAATGAGTGTGGAATAGTGGTGATAGGATTTGCGGAATTGTCCCTTTGCAATTGACTACGTTACTAGACCGATGGCAAGTTTTTATGTGGGAGAGGCCACTGCTAACATGTCGTCCCTTACTTGGAATTCTATGCACTTATGTTTGGAACTATTAGAAAGCATCTGCAACTACTAACGTTCATTAAGGTAAAAACACCCAACCATAGCATTAGGATATATATTGGTCCACCTTCAATCCCGTACGTATCAATTTCTATGTTTAGGCTGAAGCTGTTGTCACCCTTGCCCTCCAATGCATAGTCCTATCAACATACAAATAACCCTATGGTGTGATCCACATGCGCGCTCATATGATGGGCACCAAAGGACAACAACATAACCACAAGCAAATTAAACCAACCATAGAAATTCACCAATGACCGATAGGACAACAAAAATCTACTCAGACATCATAGGATTGCAACATATCATTGGATAATAGTATGAAGCATAAAGCACCATGTTCAAGTAGAGGGTACAGCAGGTTGTGGGAGACTGGATGATGTCTACTACACAACTTGTTCTTGTAGACTCGTGTTGGGCCTCCAAGCGCAGGGTTTTGTAGGACAGCAGCAAATTTCCCTCAAGTGCATGACCTAAGGTTTATCAATCTGTGGGAGGCTTAGGATGAAGATGGTCCCTTTCAAACAACCCTGCAATCAAATACAAGAAATCTATTGTGTCCCCAACACACCCAATACAATGGAAAAATGTATAGGTGCACTAGTTCGGCGAGGAGATGGTGATACAAGTGTAATATGGATGGTAGAAATATATTTTTATAATCTGAATAAATAAAAACAGCAAGGTAGCAAATAGAAAACGGGCACAAAAGCGGTATTGCAATGCTTGAAAATGAGGCCTAGGGTTTGTACTTTCACTAGTGCAATCTCTCAACAATGCTAATATAATTGGATCACATAACCATCTCTCAACGTGCAACGAAGAATCACTCCAAAGTTCTTATATAGCGGAGAACATAAGAAGAAATCATTTGTAGGGTACGAAACCACCTCAAAGCTATTCTTTCCGATTGATCTATCCAAGAGTTCATACTAAAATAACAGCAAAAAAATTTAGATTCATAATACTCAATCAAATACAGAGAACCTCCAAGAGTGCCCCAAGATTTCTATCGGAGAAACAAAGACAAGAACGTGCATCAACCCCTATGTGTAGATTACCCCAATGTCACCTCAGGAATCCGCGAGTTGAGTGCCAAAACATATATCAAGTGAATCAAAATAATACCCCATTGTCACCACGAGTATTCATTTGCAAGACATATATCAAGTGCTCTCAAATGCATAAAAGTATTCAATCCGACAAGAAAGAAATCTCAAAGGGAAAACTCAATTCATCACAACAAGGTAGAGAGGGGAAAACACCATATGATCCAACTATATTAACAAAGACCGTGATACATCAAGATCGGGCCATCTCAAGAACACGAGAGAGAGAAATTAAACACATACCTACTGGTACAAACCCTCGGCCCCGAGGGTGGACTACTCCCTCCTCATCGTGGTGGCCGCCGGGATGATGAAGATGGACACCAGTGATGATTTCCCCCTCTAGCGGAGTGCCGGAACAGGGTCTAGATTGTTTTTCGGTGGCTACAGAGGCCTGCGGTGGCAGAACTTCTCATCTAGGGTTACCCCGAGGTTTTTGGAAAATTTGGTGATTTATAGGGCAAAGAGGGGGTGTAGTAGGCCACCAAGGTGGGCACAACCCGCATGGGCGCGCCTGGGCCCCCAGGCATGCCCTGGTGGGTTGTGCCCCCCTTGGGGCACCCCCTAGGTGCTGCTCTGGCCCAATGGATGTCTTTTGGTCCATAAAAAATCCACAAAAAGTTTTGCATTGTTTGGAATCCGTTTGATATTGATTTCCTGCGATGTAAAAACAAGCAAAAAATTGCAATTGGCACTGGGCACTGGGTCAATAGGTTAGTCCCAAAAAATGATATAAAGTTGCTATAAAATGACTGTAAAACATCCAAGAATGGTAATAAAACAACATGAATACTTTATAAATTATAGATACGTCGGGGACGTACCAGCATCCCCAAGCTTAATTCCTACTCGTCCTCAAATAGGTAAATGATAAAAGAAATAATTTATGAAGTGTGAATGCTAGCAAAGTGCACAAGTTTAATCAATGACAATTTCAATCACTTTTCCTAGCATCATAACATCAATTCTTTCTCATAAAACTTCTCATGTTAAAGTCGCAACCAATTCACATGTTAAGGTTGAGACAATGAATTCTCTTAAAACTCAACAACCTATGTTCTCAGTCACCAAGCAAATGCAATTCAACTTATTCAACAGAGTCTAAGTAAGAGCTCCACATACTCAACCATCATATAGTCTTCTATGATTGCTAACACTCACCACATACACATGAGCAAAACTTTTCAACCAGACACATAGAAAGATAAGGGCTTATAATTTTGCCACCCGATGTATGCATCTCAAGCGTGATGTCAACAATAATAACTCATGCTACCCATATCCAACTGGATATATGTGCCCAGATCTTTCCTCACCACATGATGCTTGCCAAAAGAGAAAAATAAAATGGAATAGAGAGAAAAACTTTGACTCTTGCACGAAAGTAAATACATAAAAGTAAAAGATAGACCCTTCGCAGAGGGAAGCAGAGGTTGCCATGCGCTTATTTGTTTGTATGTTCAACCCCTTAGTGCAAAAGAACGTCATGTTATACTGCCCCTTATGATAGCAACCTTTATTATGCAGTTTATCGCTTTTATTCTTTGCCATCACAAGTTCGTACAATGCTCAATTTTCTCTTACACTAAATGATCTAACACTTTTAGAAGCAATTTTTATTGCCTTATTGCACCGATGACACCTTACTTGAAGGATCTTGCTCAATCCTTAGGTAGGTATGGTGGACTCTTGAAAATAAGATTTGGGTTTAAGGGTTTTTGGATGCGCAAGTAGTACCTCTACTTGGTGCGGAATTTTTGGCTAGCAAGGATGGGGGGCAAGCACCACATGTTGAAGGATCTATGACAATATAACTTCTATGTGAATATGAACAAACATAAACCATTACGTTGTCTTCCTTGTCCAACGTCAACAATTTTGGCATATAATATTTTGATGGGGGCTCACAATCACAAAAGATTTCCAAGATAGTGTATTTGCATGTGAAAGTTCTCTTCCATATACTAATTATTCATGTATTGCTTGTATGACCAATATTGTGATTGCCAAGCTTCAAAAGATTTCACTTCCTAAACCCAATGTGAAGCTACCACTAGGCATGACATAATTTCAACTTCATGATATTCAATTCATTCAACAATTTACTCATAGGATATAAGTGAAGCACAAGAGTAAATGACAAGCTAGTCCAAAAAGATATAAGTGAAGATCAAATGAGTAGTTAAGTAAATGGGTAGCTATTTGAGGACTCTCTCTTATTTTAAAACTTTCAGATCTAAGTATTTTATTAAAACAGCAAGCAAAACAAAAGAAACTGACATTCAATAATAGCACACCTCATGTGAAGAAGCAAAACTTAGGCTCAACCGATACTAACCGACAATTGTTGAAGAAGAAAGGTGGGATGCCTACTGGGGCATCCCTAATCTTAGATGCTTGATACTTCTTGAAATATTTTCTTGGGGTGCCTTGGGCATCCCCAAGCTTGAGCTTTTGTGTCTCCTTAATTCCTCTCATATCATGGTTTTCCTAAATCTCAAAAACTTCATCCACACAAAACTCAACAAAAACTCGTGAGATAAGTTAGTATAAACCAATGAGAAAACCTTATCATTCTCTACTATAGAAAATCAATAAATTATTATACAACATTGCATAATAAATGCCTCTACATATTTAATACTCCTATCCTCAAATGGAATCATTAAACAAGCAAACATATGCAAACATAACAGCAATCTGCCAAAACAGTACAGTCTGTAAAGAATGCAAAAGTATCAATACTTTTTTGCTCCAAAAATTATGAAACTTTACCACACTGTAAAAAATTTATCAAAACTTATAGTGCAAAAAGTTTCAGCATTTTATCACATCCTGACTTTCCTAGGGAATTTTTGCAACAGCGGTAAACTTTCTGTTTTGAAACAGCAACATGTATACTTGCAAAATAGCATGGTAAAGGCTATCCTTGCCACTTTAATTGAAATAAAAGATGCAAAAAATTATTCTAAATAACAGAAAGCAAATCCTAACAAAAGAAAATTACGCTCCAATAAAAACACATATCATGTGACGAATAAAAATGTAGCTCCAAGTGAAGTTACCGATAATGTTGGAGACGAAAGAGGGGATGCCTTCCGAGGCATCCCCAAGCTTAGTTGCTTGGATATTCCTTGAATATTAACTTGGGGTGCCTTGGTCATCCCCAATCTTAGGGTCTTGTCACTCCTTATTCTCCTCATATCGATGTCTCACCCAAAACATGAAAACTTCAATGACACAAAACTTAACGGAACTTCATGAGATAGGTTAGTATGATAAAGAGCAAACCATTTCACTTTCATACTATCAAAGACAAGATTCATAATTGTTCTCACACAATTCCTACTGTAGCATATCATTTCCGAATTTATATTGATCAATATAAGCCATAGAAACTAGAAAACAAGCAAACTATGCATTGAAAATAGAATCTGTCAAAAACAGAACAGTCTGTAGTAATCTGTACTCCAACCATACTTCTGATACTCCACAAATTCTAAAAAATTAGGACAACCTGGACAATTTTTCTATTAATCTTCTGCAAAAAGAATCGTCATTTTATTATGCTTATGTTAAAAATGAGAATTATTTTCCTGACCACATAAGTTTTTGTTTTTCAGCAAGATCAAATCAACTATCACCATAGACCATCCCAAAGGTCTTACTTGGCACTTTATTGAAACGAAAGAAATAAAACATGATTACTACAGTAGGCTAATCATGTGAACACACAAAAACATAGGTAAAAATGTTGGGTTGTCTCCCAACAACGCTTTTCTTTAATGCCTTTTAAGCTAGGCATGATGAGTTCAATGGTGCTCGCCTAAAAGATAAGGATTGACACATAACAAGAGCATCATGAATCATAATTTCCTCTCTCATGATAATTTTCAGTAGCATCATGAATGGATTCATCAATATAACCATCACATAAAGCATTCTTTTCATGATCCAAAAGCATAGAAAAATTACTACTCTCCATATAAGCAATTTTATTCTCATTCACAATAGTGGGAGTATCATATGAAACTTGAATACTAAAAATTGTTCCCACATTAAGAGAGTAATGTTCAGTAAAAGGATATTCAAAGTTATGACAATAATTATCACTACTTTTTATAACATAAGTATCATCACAATAATCATCATAAGTAGGAGGCATGCAATCATCATAGCAAATTTCATCATTCAAAGTAAGGGGACTAAAAAGATCATATCCATTAAGCATAGCACCCCCAAGCTTGGGACAAACATTAATTGTAGTAAATAAATTCTCAAACATGTCATTCTCATCAAACATAGCATCCCCAAGCTTGTGGCTTGGCATATCATAAGCATAATCATTCTCATCATTAATAGTATGAATATCACCAGCGGTATAGTAATTGCTATCATCATAATTTCCCAAGTTGGGGCCAAAAAGATTTCCAAGATTATAAGAAGTATCATTATCTTCCCAATCATAATCATCACAACAAGTAATGGGCATAACAAAATCATCATCAATAGTTGATGTCTACTACACAACCTTCTTCTTGTAGACGTTGTTGGGCCTCCAAGTGCAGAGGTTTGTAGGACAGCAGCAAATTTCCCTCAAGTGGATGACCTAAGGTTTATCAATCCATGGGAGGCGTAGGATGAATATGGTCTCTCTCAAACAACCCTTCAACCAAATAACAAAGAGTCTCTTGTGTCCCCAACACACCCAATACAATGGTAAATTGTATAGGTTCACTAGTTAGGCGAAGAGATGATGATACAAGTGCAATATGGATGGTAGATAAAGGTTTTTGTAATATGAAAATATAAAAACAGCAAGGTAACTAATGATAAAAGTGAGCACAAATGGTATTGCAATGCTTTAAAACAAGGCCTAGGGTTCATACTTTCACTAGTGCAAGTTCTCTCAACAATAATAACATAATTGGATCATATAACTAACCCTCAACATGCAACAAAGAGTCACTCCAAAGTCACTAATAGCGGAGAACAAATGAAGAGATTATTGTAGGGTATGAAACCACCTCAAAGTTATCCTTTCTAATCGATCTATTCAAGAGTCTGTAGTGAAATAACATGAAGCTATTCTTTCTGTTTGATCTATCCTAGAGTTCGTACTAGAATAACACCTTAAGACACAAATCAACCAAAACCCTAATGTCAGCTAGATACTCCAATGTCACCTCAAGTATCTGTGGGTATGATTATACGATATGCATCACACAATTTCAGATTCATCTATTCAACCTACACAAAGAACTTCAAAGAGTGCCCCAAAGTTTCTACCGGAGAGTCAAGACGAAAATGTGTGCCAACCCCTATGCACAAGTTCACGAGGTCACGGAACTCGCAAGTTGATCACCAAAACATACATCAAGTGGATCACGTGATATCCCATTGTCACCACAGATAAGCACATGCAAGACATACATCAAGTGTTCTCAAATCCTTAAAGACTCAATCCTATAAGATAACTTCAAAGGGAAAACTCAATTCATCACAAGAGAGTAGAGGGGGAGAAACATCATAAGATCGAAATACAATAGCAAAGCTCGCGATACATCAAGATCGTGCCGACTCAAGAACACGAGAGAGAGAGAGATCAAACACATAGCTACTGGTACATACCCTCAGCCCCGAGGGTGAACTACTCCCTCCTCGTCATGGAGAGCGCCAGGATGATGAAGATGGCCACCGGAGAGGGATTCCCCCCTCCGACAGGGTGCCGGAATGGGTCTAGATTGGTTTTCGGTGGCTACGAAGGCTTCTGGTGGCGGAACTCCCGATCTATTCTGCTCTTTGATGTTTTTAGGGTATATGGACATATATAGGCGAAAGAAGTCGGTCAGGGGAGGAACGAGGGGCCCACGAGGGTGGGGGCGCGCCCAAAAGGGTAGGGCGCGCCTCCCTGCCTCGTGGCTTCCTCAAAGCTTCCCTGACGTCTACTCAAAGTCTTCTAGATTGCTTCCGTTCCAAGAATAACTCTCCCGAAGGTTTCATTCCGTTTGGACTCCGTTTGATATTCCTTTTCTTCGAAACACTAAAATAGGCAATAAAACAGCATTTTGGGCTGGGCCTACGGTTAATAGGTTAGTCCCAAAAATAATATAAAAGTGTATAATAAAGCCCATAAACATCCAAAACAGGTAATATAATAGCATGGAACAATCAAAAATTATAGATATGTTGGAGACGTATCAAGCATCCCCAAAGCTTAATTCATGCTCGTCCTCAAGTAGGTAAATGATAAAAATAGAATTTTTGATGTGGAATGCTACCTAACATATTTATCAATGTAATCTTCTTTATTGTGGCAAGAATATTCAGATCCATAAGATTCAAGACAAAAGTTTTAATATTGACAAAAAAATAGTAATACTTCAAGCATACTAACAAAGTAATCATGTCTTCTCAAAATAACATGGCCAAAGAAAGCTATCCCTACAAAATCATATAGTCTGGCTATGCTCTATCTTTATCACACAAAATATTTAAATCATGTGCAACCCCGATGACAAGCCAAGCAATTGTTTCATACTTTTGATGTTCTCTAACTTTTTCAATCTTCACGCAATACATGAGCGTGAGTCATGGACATAGCACTATAGGTGGAATGGAATGGTGGTTGTGGAGAAGATAGTCTCACATCAACTAGGCATATCAACGGGCTATGGAGATGCCCATCAATAGATATCAATCTGAGTGAGTAGGGATTGCCATGCAACGGATGCACTAGAGCTATAAGTGTATGAAAGCTCAAAAAGAAACTAAGTGGGTGTGCATCCAACTCGCTTGCTCACAAAGACCTAGGGCATTTTGAGGAAGCCCATCACTGGAATACACAAGCCAAGTTCTATAATGAAAAATTCCCACTAGTATATGAAAGTGACAACATAGGAGACTCTCTATCATGAAGATCATGGTGCTACTTTGAAGCACAAGTGTGGTAAAAGGATAGTAGCATTGCCTCTTCTCTCTTTTTCTCTCATTTTTTTGTTTTTTTTGGGCCTTCTATTTTTTATGGCCTCTTTTTTCTCTTTTTTTTATTTTTTGTCCGGAGTCTCATCCCGACTTGTGGGGGAATCATAGTCTCCATCATCCTTTCCTCACTGGGACAATGCTCTAATAATGATGATCATCACACTTTTATTTACTTACAACTCAAGAATTACAACTCGATACTTAGAACAAAATATGACTCTATATGAATGCCTCCGGCGATGTACCGGGATGTGCAATTAATCAAGAGTGACATGTATGAAAGAATTATGATCGGTGGCTTTGCCACAAATACGATGTCAACTACATGATCATGCAAAGCAATATGACAATGATGAAGCGTGTCATAATAAATGGAACGGTGGAATGTTGCATGGCAATATATCTCGGAATGGCTATGGAAATGCCATAATAGGTAGGTATGGTGGCTTTTTAGGAAGGTAAATGGTGGGTTTGTGGTACCAGCGAAAGTTGCGCGATACTAGAGAGGCTAGTAATGGTGGGAGGGTGAGAGTGCGTATAGTCCATGGACTCAACATTAGTCATAAAGAACTCACATACTTATTGCAAAAATCTATTATTTATCGAAACAAAGTACTACGTGCATGCTCCTAGGGGGATAGATTGGTAGGAAAAGGCCATCGCTCGTCCCCGGCCACCACTCATAAGGAAGACAATCAGTAAATAAATCATGCTCCGACTTCATCACATAACGGTTCACCATACGTGCATGCTACGGGAATCACAAACTTTAAAACTAGTATCTCTCAAATTCAAAACTACTCAACTAGCATGACTCTAATATCACCATCTTTATATCTCAAAACAATCAAGTATCAAACTTCTCATAGTATTCAATGCACTTTATATGAAAGTTCTTATTATACCCATCTTGGATGCCCATCATATTAGGACTAGTTTCATAACCAAAGGAAATTACCATCCTGTTTAGGACTCTTAAAATAATATAAGTGAAGCATGAGAGTTCATCTATTTCTTCAAAATAAAACCACCGCCGTGCTCTAAAAGGATATAAGTGAAGCACTAGAGCAAATGACAAACTACTCCAAAAGATATAAGTGAAGATCAATGAGTAATCGAATAATTATGTAACTATGTGAAGACTCTCTAACATTTAAGAATTTCAGATATTGGTATTTTATTCAAACAGCAAGCAAAACAAAAGAAAATAACTTGACGCTCGAAGCAAAACACATATCATGTGGTGAATAAAAATATAGCTCCAAGTAAAGTTACTGATGAACGAAGACGAAAGAGGGGATGCCTTCCGAGGCATCCCCAAGCTTAGGCTCTTGGTTGTCCTTGAATATTACCTTGGGGTGCCTTGGGCATCCCCAATCTTGGGCTATTTCCACTCCTTATTTCATAGTCCATCGAATCTTTACCCAAAACTTGAAAACTTCACAACACAAAACTTAACAGAAAACTTGTAAGCTCCATTAGTACGAGAAAATAAATCACCACTTAGGTAATGTTGTGAACTCATTCTAAATTCATATTGGTGTAATATATACTGTATTCCAACTTATCTATTGTTCATACCCTCCGATACTACTCATAGATTCATCAAAATAAGCAAACAACACATAGAAAATAGAATCTGTCAAAAACAGAACAGTATGTAGTAATCTTGATCAAACGTATACTTATGGAACCCCAAAAATTCTAAAATAAATTGATGGACGTGAGGAATTTATCTATTAATCATCTGCAAAAATAATCAACTAAATAGCACCCTCCAGTAAAACATAGCAGCAAATCTCGTGAGCGCTAAAGTTTCTGTTTTTTACAGCAAGATCGCAAAGACTTTCCCCAAGTCTTCCCAAAGGTTCTACTTGGCACAAACACTAATTAAAACATAAAACCACATATAAACAGAGGCTAGATGAATTATTTATTACTAAACAATAGCAAAAGGCAAATAAAAAATAAAGATTGGGTTGCCTCCCAACAAGCGCTATCGTTTAACGCCCCTAGCTAGGCATGATGATTTCAATGATGCTCACATAAAAGATAAGAATTGAAACATAAAGAGAGAATCATGAAGAATATTACTAGCACATTTAAGTCTAACCCACTTCCTATGCATAGTGATTTTGTGAACAAACAACTTATGGGAACAATAATCAACTAGCATAGGAAGGCAAAACAAGCATATCTACAAGATTTTCAACACATAGAGAGGAGACTTGATATTATTGCAATTCCTACAAGCATATGTTCCTCCCTCATAATAATTACATGTAGGATCATAAGCAAATTCAACAATATAGCTATCACAAAACATATTCTTAACACGATCCACATGTATGCAAAGTTGACACTCTTCCAAAATAGTGGGATTACCATTAACTAAAGTCATGACCTCTCCAAACCCACTTTCATAATTATCACAATGAGATTCAACACCCTCCAAAATAGTGGGATCATTACTTCCTAAAGTTGACACTCTTCCAAACCCACTTTCATCAATATAATCATCATAAATAGGAGGCATGCTATCATCAAAACAAATTTGCTCATCAAAACTTGGGGGACAAAAAATATCATCTTCATCAAACATAGAATCCCCAAGCTTGTGGCTTTGCATATCATTAGCATCATGGATATTCATAGAATTCATACTAACAACATTGCAATAATGCTCATCATTCAAAGATTTAGTGCCAAACATTTTAATACATTCTTCTTCTAACACTTTGGCACAATTATCAGAATCCTTATTTTCACGAAAGACATTAAAAAGATGAAGCATTTGAGGTACCCTCAATTCCATTTTTTCTAGTTTTCTTTTATAAACTAAACTAGTGATAAAACAAGAAAAAAATATTCGACTGCAAGATCTAAAGATATACCTTCAAGCGCTAACCTCCCGGGCAACGGCGCCAGAAAAGAGCTTGATGTCTACTACACAACCTTCTTCTTATAGACGTTGTCGGGCCTCCGATTGCAAAGGTTTGTAGGACAACAGCAAATTTCCCTCAAGTCGATGACCTAAGGTTTATCAATCCGTGGGAGGCGTAGGATGAAGATGGTATCTCTCAAACAACCCGACAACCAAATAACAAAGAGTCTGTTGTGTCCCCAACACACCCAATACAATGGTAAATTGTATAGGTGCACTAGTTCGGCGAAGAGATGGTGATACAAGTGCAATATGGATGGTAGATAAAGGTTCTTGTAATCTGAAAATATAAAAACAGCAAGGTAACTAATGATGAAAGTGAGCACAAATGGTATTGCAATGCTTTGAAACAAGGCCTAGGGTTCATACTTTCACTAGTGCAAGTTCTCTCAACAATAATAACATAATTGGATCACATAACTATCCATCAACATGCAACAAAGAGTCACTCCAAAGTCACTAATAGTGGGGACAAACGAAGAGATTATTGTAGGGTACGAAACCACCTCAAAGTTATCCTTTCTGGTCGATCTATTCAAGAGTCCGTAGTGAAATAACACGAAGCTATTCTTTCTGTTCGATCTATCCTAGAGTTCGTACTAGAATAACACCTTAAGACACAAATCAACCAAAACCCTAATGTCACCTAGATACTCCAATGTCACCTCAAGTATCCGTGGGTATGATTATACGATATGCATCACACAATCGCAGATTCATCTATTCAACCTACACAAAGAACTTCAAAGAGTGCCCCAAAGTTTCTACCGGAGAGTCAAGACGAAAACGTATGCCAAACCCTATGCATAAGTTCATGAGGTCACGGAACTCACAAGTTGATCACCAAAACATACATCAAGTGGATCACCTGATATCCCATTGTCACCACAGATAAGCACATGCAAGACATACATCAAGTGTTCTCAAATCCTTAGACTCAATCCAATAAGATAACTTCAAAGGGAAAACTCAATTCATCACAAGAGAGTAGAGGGGGAGAAACATCATAAGATCCAAATATAATAGCAAAGCTCATGATACATCAAGATCGTGCCAACTCAAGAACACAAGAGAGAGAGAGAGAGAGAGAGAGAGAGAGATCAAACACATAGCTACTGGTACATACCCTCAACCCCGAGGGTGAACTACTCCCTCCTCGTCATGGAGAGCGCCAGGATGATGAAGATGGCCACCGGAGAGGGATTCCCCCCTCCGGCAAGGTGCCGGAACGTGTCTAGATTGGTTTTCGGTGGCTATGGAGGCTTCTGGTGGCGGAACTCCTGATCTATTCTGCTCTCTGGTGTTTTATGGTATATGGACATATATAGGCGAAAGAAGTCGGTCAGGGGAGCCACAAGGGGCCCATGAGGGTGGGGGCATGCCCAGGGGGTAGGGCGTGCCTCCCTGCCTCGTTGCTTCCTTGAAGCTTCTCTGACGTCTACTCCAAGTCTCCTAGATTGCTTCCGTTCCAAAAATAACTCTCCCGAAGGTTTCATTCCGTTTGGAATCCGTTTGATATTCCTTTTCTTCGAAACACTGATATAGGCAATAAAACAACATTTTGGGTTGGGCCTCCGGTTAATAGGTTAGCCCCAAAAATAATCTAAAAGTGTATAATAAAGCCCATAAACATCCAAAACAGGTAATATAATAGCATGGAACAATCAAAAATTATATATACGTTAGAGACGTATCAATAGTGCTCTTGGACATTGTGCCATAAGACATAGAAGCAATATCATCATCAAGTGCGTCATCTTCCACAATTACTTTTGATTCAGTTTCATGAGGCACAACAATAATAGGAGCAACACTATTTGGGAGAGATACCTTTTTACCTCTATTCTTTCTTCTCTTCTTCTTCTTCACTGCATCACGTGTGGGTTTAATTAATTTTTTCAAGTTTCTTATTGATGAGATTGGTTGAATAGGGAGCTCCTCCTCGTCACATATTTCATCATGAGAGACAATAGGAGGGAAAGTGGAAATCTTTACCCTTTCATTAGTATTCCTTTTATATTCTATTGGTTTTCCCATCTTTCTATAGTTGGCAATATAAGCATTCTCATTGCAATTTACCATACAAAACATATAGATATTCTTTAGTTTAGTTCAGTGTCATCTGTGAGAATGAATACCTCAAACCAACTATTTTTATGTGTCAATTCTTCACTCGCCAAAGTAGACAAAGCTCATTATAAAGTTGAAGGGTGATCAAGTTATTGCAATATTTGGACACGATTCGATCATGAAAAAGCATGCATTGGAAATTAAGGCGACCAACTTTATTGCAAAGATCACAAGTAATAGGACAAAGAGAACATGATTTTGTAGTGAATTCATCTATCGCTTTGAGCAAAGAATTGGTTCTATCATGTTTATGCTTCTTACAAAATCTATCTTCCCTATAAGGCACGTCTTCACAAAGTTTATGCACTCCACAAAAATTGACATGCTTATAAGAAACATTTTTCTCATGCTAGTGCAATAATCATTAGCATTTTGGCTATTCAAAGAATTCATACTAACAACATTGCAATCATGCTCATCATTCAAATATTTTGTGCCAAACATTTTATTGACTTCTTCCAACAATTGAGCACAATTTTCTGATCCATCATTTTCAAGAAAGATATTATAAAGATGATCAATAGTATGATGCAACCTCAATTCCATTTTTTGTAGTTTTCTTTTTTTAACCAAACTAGTGATAAAATAAGAAACTAAAAGATTCAATTGCAAGTTCAAAAGATATACCTTCAAGCACTCACCTCCCCGGCAACGGCGCCAGAAAAGAGCCTTATGTCTACTACACAACTTGTTCTTGTAGACTCGTGTTGGGCCTCCAAGCGCGGAGTTTTGTAGGACAGTAGCAAATCTCCCTCAAGTGGATGACCTAAGGTTTATCAATCCGTGGGAGGCGTAGGATGAAGATGGTCTCTCTCAAACAACCCTGCAATCAAATACAAGAAATCTCTTGTGTCCCCAACACACCCAATACAATGGCAAATTGTATAGGTGCACTAGTTCGGCGAAGAGATGGTGATAAAAGTGTAATATGGATGGTAGAAATATATTTTTATAATCTGAAAAAATAAAAATAGCAAGGTAGCAAATAGTAAACGGGCACAAAATTGGTATTGCAATGCTTGAAAATGAGACCTAGGGTCCGTACTTTTGCTAATGCAATCTCTCAACAATGCTAATATAATTGGATCACATAACCATCCCTCAACGTGTAACGAAGAATCACTCCAAAGTTCTTATCTAGTGGAGAACATAAGAAGAAATCATTTGTAGGGTACGAAACCACCTCAAAGCTATTCTTTCCGATCGATCTATCCAAAAGTTCGTACTAAAATAACACCAAATAATTCTAGATTCATAATACTCAATCCAACTCAAAGAACCTCAAAGAGTGCCCCAAGATTTCTACTGGAGAAACAAAGACAAGAACATGCATCAACCCCTATGCGTAGATTACCCCAATATCACCTCGGGAATCCGCGAGTTGAGTGCCAAAACATATATCAAGTGAATTAAAATAATACCCCATTGTCACCACGAGTATTCATTTGCAAGACATATATCAAGTTCTCTCAAATCCATAAAAGTATTCAATCCGACAAGAATGAAATCTCAAAGGGAAAACTTAATTCATCACAACAAGATAGAGAGGGAAAAACACCATACGATCCAACTATATTAACAAAGCCCGTGATACATCAAGATCGTGCCATCTCAAGAACACGAGGGAGAGAGAGGGAGAGATTAAACACATAGCTACTGGTACAAACCCTCGGCCCCGAGGCTGGACTACTCCCTCCTCATCGTGGTGGCCGCCGGGATGATGAAGATGGCCACTGGTGATGATTTCCACCTCCGGCGGAGTGCCGGAATTGGGTCTAGATTGTTTTTCGGTGGCTACAGAGGCTTGCGGTGGCGGAACTTCTCATCTAGGGTTACCCCGAGGGTTTTGGAATATTTGGTGATTCATATGGCAAAGAGGGGGTGCAGGAGGCCACCGAGGTGGGCACAACCCACCTGGGCGTGCCTGGGCCCCCAGGCGCGCCCTGGTGGGTTGTGCCCCCTCGAGGCACCCCCAGGTGCTGCTCTAGCCCAATGGATGTCTTCTAGTCCATAAAAAATCCACAAAAAGTTTCGCGATGTTTGGACTCCGTTTGATATTGATTTCCAGAAATGTAAAAAACAAGCAAAAAAACAGCAACTGGTACTGGGCACTGGGTTAATAGGTTAGTCCCAAAAAACGATATAAAGTTGCTATAAAATGATTGTAAAACATCCAAGAATGATAATAAAATAGCGTGAATACTTCAAAAATTATAGATACGTCAGAGATGTATCAGTGGACCGCTGAATATAGATGGGGGAGGGTGATGAATATGTTGGTGAAGATGACAGAGTTGTTGGAGTAGATCACCGTCACATGATGATTGCCACAGCGGCGTTCTGATGCCACCGGGAGAGAGGGGGAGAGAGCCCCTTTCCTTCTTCTTCCTCCTTGGCCTCCCCCTAGATGGGAGGAGGGTTCCCCCTCTAGTCCATGGCCTCCATGGCGGCGGAGGGGTGGGAGCCCCTTCGAGATTGGATCTATGTAGGATCGAAAGTATGTCTAGAGGGGGTGTAATTAGACTACTTGACCAAATAAAAATCTAGCCTTTTCCCAATTTTAAGTCTTGGCAGATTTTAGCAACTTAGCACAAGTCAAGCAATCAACCTACACATGCAAGTCTAAGAGTATAGCAGCGGAATGTAAAACATTTGCATATGAAGGCAAAGGGAGGAGTTTGGAGGGAGCAACCGCAATGTAGACACGGAGATTTTTGGCGTGGTTCCGATAGGTGGTGCTATCGTACATCCACGTTGATGGAGACTTCAAAGGGTAACGGTTGCGTGAGTCCACGGAGGGCTCCACCCACGAAGGCTCCACGAAGAAGCAACCTTGTCTATCCCACCATGGCCATCGCCCACGAAGGACTTGCTTCACTAGGGTAGATCTTCATTAAGTAGGCAATCTCCTTGCCCGTACAAACTCCTTGGTTCAACTCCACAATCTTGTGGGAGGCTCCCAAGTGACACCTAACCAATCTAGGAGACACCACTCTCCAAAAGGTAATAGATGATGTGTTGATGATGAACTCCTTGCTCTTGTGCTTCAAATGATAGTCTCCCCAACACTCAACTCTCTCTCTCTCTCTCACTGATTTGGATTTGGTGGAAAGATGATTTGGGTGGAAAGCAACTTGGGGAAGGCTAGAGATCAAGATTCATATGGTTGGAATGGAATATCTTGGTCTCAACACATGAGTAGGTGGTTCTCTCTCAGAAAATGAATGCTGAAGTGTAGGCACGTTCTGATGGCTCTCCCTACTAATGAAGGAAGGGTGGAGGGGTATATATAGCCTCCACAAAAAATCTAACCTTTACACACAATTTATCAAACTCGGTGGGACCGAATCAGAAAAGTCGGTCATATCGATTCAGTTCAAAATGTGAACGTTAGGCTTTTTGATGGGACCGACATGTCAACTCAATGGAACCGATTCTATTAGGGTTAGGGCATAACGTAATCTCGGTGAGACTGATTACACAAACTCGGTGGGACCGATTTTGGTAATAGGTAACCAGAGAGTTGGTCAGGAAAACTCGGTGGGACCGAATCGCTCATTTCGGTGAGACCGAAACGTTACGAAAGGGAAACAGAGAGTTTGCATTGCGAACTCGGTGGGACCAATCGCTCATCTCGGTTGAACCGAAACGTTACGAAGGGAAACGGAGAGTTTGCAACCCCATCTCGGTGAGACCGAGATCCCTATCAGTGAGACCAATATGACTAGGGTTTGTGGCAGTGGCTATGTCAAGTGAACTCGGTGGCGCCGGATAGAACATTTCGGTGGGGCCAAGTTTGACTTTTGGTTTGGGACATATGTGGATATGACAAAGTGGTTGAGGGTTTTGGAGTATATCACTAAGCATTTTGAGCAAGCAAGCCATTAAGCAACACCTCATCCCCTTTTAATAGTATTGGCTTTTCTTATGGACTCAATGTGATCTTGAATCACTAAAATGAAAAAGTAGAGTCTTGAGCTTGAGCCAACATGTGTCCTTAGCATTTTGTGGGGTCCACATTCTTAATACATGACATGCCAATCATTAAACTTTCTGAAATGATCATCTTGAAATAGTATTAGTTTAATGATCTATATGTTGTTAATAATTACCAAAACCACCCAGGAATAGTTGCACTTTCAATCTCACCCTTTTTGGTAATTGATGACAACATATAGATCAAAGCTTCGACAAATGGTAATAAGATTTAAATACATCATCGCTTTGATAAATATGTGATAAGCAAGAGATTCCCCTAAATTTGTTCACTATGTAAGACACTATAGGAAACAGATAATTTGTCGTCTGTGGATCACAGACGGCAAAGACCCAAATCCAGACGGCAAAGATTTTGCCGTCAGGAAGCAGACGGCAAACTCAAACGGCAAAGATAAGTCGGCAAAAAATACTTTGCCATCAGCCTTTTGTTGAGATGACGGCAAAGATTTTGCCGTCAGTCAATATAGTTTTGCCATCTGCCGCAAAAATAACATACGGCAAAAAAAATGTTCTTTGCCGTCAGTCAAAACGTGGGCTTTGCCGTCATCTAGATTAAAGTCCAGACGACAAAGATTGTTTTTCAAAAAAATTTAAAAGTGGCGGCTGACCAGAGCATCTTGCCGGACACAGGAACAACAAACCAAAACAGGCTCATCTCACAGAGATTTTGGATTCGACACGCCGTGCTGTATTGCATTCATCATCGGTGAAGTTACAGAGAAGTTACAAGCTGTCCTGAAAATTTACACAAGGACCCCTAGAAACTAAAAAGGAAAAGCAATCAAGTCCTCCATCACAACAACAGGTACTTCACCGCCGGCCGTCCTTCTTCTTGCCGGGGACAATACCACAGGGACACCACTGCCGCCGCCTCGCCCTGCTCACCGCGCCGCTCGCCCGACCATACTCGCCGCGCCACCGAACAGCCACGCTCGCACGCGCCGCTCTCCCGACCCTGGTTTCCGCACCGCCGCCCGGCCGTGCTCGCTGGTTCCTGGAGAGAGAGAGGGGCACCGCCGTGCACCGGTGCAGCATTGGGCGGCCGACGCCGGAGGGAGGAGGCCGCCGCGCGCCCGAGGGAAGAGGCAGCCGCGCGCTCGAGGAAGAGGCCGCCGCGCGCCCGAGGGAAGAGGCCGCTGCGCGCTCGAGGGAAGAGGCCGCCGCGCGCCCGATGGAAGAAGTCGTCGGTGGAGTGAGCCGCCCACGCGCGCCATGCTCGCCGTCCTCGCGTCTGCCATGCTCGCTGCCCGCGCGGCCTCCCTGCTCTCCGCCCGCGCGGATGGCCTGCTTGCCCGCACCGGCCGTGGATGGATGGATTCGTTGCCCGCGCGTCCGCCAGGCTCGCTGCCTGCGCGGCCTCCCTGCTCCCCGTCCGTGCGGCCTCGCTGCACACCGCCCGTGCAGATGGCTTGCTTGCCCGCGCCGGCCATGGATGGATGGATGTGTGTTGTGCTTGTGCGTTTCGAGGTGTGAGTGGCTGTGTGGTGTGCGTGGGTGGGTCGGGTGTGGGAGCGTGCGTTGGTGGGTGGGTGGGTGGGGCTGTGAGCTTGGGTTAGTGGGTGTGTCAGGATGGGTGGGGCTGCGTGGGTATGGAGTGACCGCCACGTCATCGATCCGCGATCCGCGTGGTGTGCTTCTTCTTTACCGTCTGCATTTTTTATACAGACGACAAAGTATGTCTTTATCGTCTGTTTTTTTAATTATAGACGGCAAATCTTATACTTTGCCGTCTGTAATAAAAAACACAGACGGCAAAGACTTTGCTATCTGTATTTTATTTTATAGACGACAAAGTATGAGATTTGCCATCTGTACTAAAAAAACAGACGACAAAGACTAATTTGTTGTCTGTAATAAAAAAAATGCAGACGGCAAAATATGTTTTGCCGTTAGTCATTCTTTGCCATCTGCAGCTGATGGTAAAATTGCTCTTTGCCGTCTGCCTCAACAAAAAGCTAACGGCAAAGATGTTCACTGACGGCAAATTAGCTGTTTCCTGTAGTGATTTGCTTTTGAATGCAAATGCACAATCAATTAGAATCATGGGTCACTCTTCCATGTCACATATATCTTGGTGGAGCGCTCAAATTGATATGAATTAAAACATGCACTCATCACCAAGTAAAGTGAATGATCATATAAGGATATAAAAGATAATTCCATCCAAGCAAACATTAAAGTATGATATGATCAAACACAGGATCATACAAGTATCTCACGGAGACATAAAGTATCAAACGAGCACACACACAAGTTCAACTAAAAAGCAAGAAAGCAAGAGAGACAAAGCAGCAAAGAAACACTCTCTCTCAAAGCCTACAATCTATAAATTCCGCCCCCCTTGGCAACAAGTTACCAAAAAGTTCGAAAATGCATAGTGCTATGCGTCTCTCAGGCTTGGTCTTCCGGAGGTGGTGTAGATAGAAGTCCAAGGATGAAGGCATCAGTGGATGATGTTGGAGCTGGTGGAGCAAGTGCTGGAGGCGGTACTAAAGCCGTTGCTGGTGCAGATGAAGTAGCTCTTGTATCTGAGATTGGCACTGCAGCTGACCTCTGACTCCTTGGCACTAGCTGAAAAGCATCAGTAGTTGCCTCCCCTCTCTTCTCCTTGGCTTCCTCCTGGAGCTGCTCGACTGCAGTCTGTATCTCAGTCACCTTGAGGTCAAGATCATAGAATTTTGTTTCAACAATACTTTCCAAGCTCTCTTGATTCTGAGTCGGGGTGGCCAAGCCCTTATCAATCCTCAATGTTGCTTGTATCAGATAACCCAATTGATCTTGTTTGCTCTTTAAGAACACCTGAGATACTTCCTCGACACTTGGCATCCTTGCAGCCTTTTCTGTCTTTGCCTTAGCTCTCTTCTCTTGTGCTTGTGCTGATGAAGGTTCATTCTCATTCATCACAACTATGTTATCCTAAAATTCTGGGTGCAAAGGTAAGTTCTCCTTATCCAACAGGTAACTACTTGTGCCATCTTGGAGTTGATGAGCACCTAAATATGTGGAGCCCGCAAGATCTTTTCTGATCTGCTGCAGTCCTCTTGATTGTCTCAACAATCAGACTCATGACCTTGAATTTTTTAGGGACATCAAATATTTGTAGTGGGTTGATTGAATGTCCTCTTATCATCTTGTGATCTCCAGATTTGGTTAATAGAGTATGCCTCATGATAGTGTTGATTGTAGGCAGACCAGACAGTAGATAATGCACAGATCCAAGCTTGTGTGTCTCCAAAGTTTTATCGGGGATCTCCTTGTACATATTTGCCATGAAGTTGTGGTCTTTCTTCTTCTTGGCATACACATCCAAATCATCCTCATTTTCCTTTGGGGCATTGATCAACTTCGCCCACTCATCAATAGTTGATTGGTACCTCGTACCCTCAGACATCCACACTATTCTGTCATCTGGATAGAAATGAGCAGTGGAGTAGAACTACATAACAAGCTCATCATTCCATTTGGTTAACTTTTGACACACAAACTCATCAACTCCACAAGCTTTGAAGCTTTCATGTACACTTGGGAAAAAGTCTTCATTCTCATCAATGAATTCCCGATCGACCCATCTCATATCACAAACAATTGGCTTCTTGCCAAGCAGAATGGTCTCATAGAAATCCTGTTGTTCCTTGGTGTGGAACATATAGTCCACCCCAGTCCTCCTCCTCACAGCATAGGGATCAGACTATCTCCAAAGTCTCAATCATGTATCCTTCATGATGTTCATGTCCTCGGCCACTGGATGAGTGTCATTGTGTTCTGGAATCTTTGGTTTCAGTTTTCTCAGCACTTGGGCTTCTGCATCTTCTTCTTCAACTTCAAGCACTGGAGCCTTGTTTTGTTCTTCAGCAGGGATATTCCTGGTGCTTCTCTTGGGCTTAGAAGGATTTTGAGCAGCAGCTTTGGGCTTTGATGGAGCAGCCCCCTGACCTGATTGCATCTCCCATGAGCTTCTGTGACTTGGGTGCTGGTGCAGCATCCTCTTCCTCTTCATCTTCTTCTGGCTCTCTCATTATGGAGGATCTACCAAGGACTCTGACAGTGGTCTTCTTGACCCTCTCCTTCCCCTTCTTTCCCTCTCCAACAGCCTCTCCAGTTGACTTAGAGGTTCCAGCAGTTGAGGCCCTGGCCTTAGACATTGGGATTATTTTTGCAGGTGCCTTCTTATTCAACCCTGGCTTAGTTGTTGCAGCAGTGCCATACTTGTCGGGGATATACCCCGCGGTATGACCCGGCCGGAGATATGACCCGGCTCGGACTTGGTGTTTCATTGGTAAGCCGTCAGATATGTTAATCGGATATTAAGCCGGCAAATGTTAAGCTGGCAGATGTTAAGTCAGATATTAAGCCGGCAGATGTTAAGCTGGCAGATGTTAAGTCAAATGGTAAGCCGACAGATGTTAAGTCAGATATTAAGCCGACAAATGTTAAGCTGGCAGATGTTAAGTCAGATGGTAAGCCGGCAGATGTTAAGTCAGATGGTAAGCCGACAGATGTTAAGTCAGATATTAAGCCGGTAGATGTTAATCTGGGAGATGTTAAGTCAGATGGTAAGTCGGCAGATGTTAAGTTAGATATTAAGCCGGCAGATGTTAAGCTGGCAGATGTTAAGTCAGATGGTAAGCCGGCAGATGTTAAGTCAGATGGTAAGCCGGCAGATGTTAAGACAGATGGTAAGCCGGCAGATGTTAAGCCAGATGTTAAGTCAGATGGTAAGTCGGCAGATGTTAAGCCAGATGGTAAGTCAGATTGTAACAGAGTCACCTGGGGTTAATAAGCCCAAGGCGTTAAGAAGCCCATGGAGAGAAGCCCGTGATGACAAGTCAGAATAGTTTAAGTTTTAATCCAAGTTGGACTCTACATGTAACCCGCCCCTTGAACTTATATAAGGAGGGGCGGGGCACCCCAAGAGAGACAGAAAATAATCGTTAAGGCTAGACACAACTAGGAGAGACGGTTTATGGTGACTCTCTCATGATCATAATGAGACATAGCCACGAATATCATGTAGGGTTGTTACTGGATGATGTTTCCTGGGGCCCGAAGCTATCTAAATCCTTGTCTTGTGTTACATCTCTTGATTCCGCTCAACCCCTCTCAAGCTACCACATAGATGTGTTGGCTTCATGACTAAGTCCTCACACTAGGACATCTGTCGTGACAAATCCACGACAGTTGGCGCCCACCGTGGGGTTCGCAGATGGTGGTGATGAGTTCTTGGAGGGATCTCGCAGGGATCAAGAAGTTCACAATTTTCCGAATGAAGAATACCGGGTTTTCAAGAAATTAGGGTTACAGTCTGTTTGCTGCCGCCGTCCTGCAATTTATTCGGTGGGTTTTTGAGTCGTCGAGTCTGCTACACACGAATCGCCGCAAGTCGCCGCCGCTGCCTCCGTCATGGTTCGCCATGGCCACAGCAGCCCTGCCTCGGTGTCGCTCTGCCTCCGCCTTGAACCGGGTTCGCCTTCGAGCCGGCCGGCCTCTATCGTCGTAGCCTCGGCCTTGCTTTGAATCGCCAGGAGGGCCTCGCTCCGAGCTGTCGTCGCTGGCTCGCCTCCGCTGTCGGGCCGCCAACTCATCATTCCACCGTCGGGCATCGAACCGCCTTTGCACTGCCCTTCAACCGGATGTTAAACCGCCATGGTGCGCCCTGTCTCATTGTTTTTCCGCAGACTCGCCTACGCCGATGAGTCGCCGTTGCCGCGCCTCGTTTTGGCTTTGAGCCGCCCGCCTCCACTGCAAGTCGTCTCAAGGGCTGGCCCTTGCTCTGCTGACCTACGGACCAGCCGACTGCCGTGCTTTGCACCGCAAGGTCATCTCGTCCCGCTGCAGACACGCCCGTGCGTGCTTAAACTGCCAGTCTAGTGCTGAGTCACCGCCACCACCACCTGGGCCCAGTCGGACCCTGCCTCGCCGGATCACCCACGCAGTTGCAAGTCGCTGCTGCCGTCATGGCTTCATCCTGAGCCACGCGGCCGAGTCACCGCCAGTTCCTCCCTGTGCTTCAGGCCGCCGCTGACGGACTCCCTGCATCAAGTCGCCAGGAGGGCCCTCCGACATTGTTTTTAGCGTCCGAGTCCGGCTCCACTTCCACCCGAGAGCCGGTCGGCCCAGATGAGTCACCGGCTACGCCTCCATTGTCCTGCTGTTCTAAGTCGGCCCTGCATCGCCGCTTCTGCCTCCAAATTGTAGTTGCCTCTTCCCCCCACGCACTGAGCAGCGCCCTTTGCTCTCCACTGTTCTAACTCGCCATAGAACAGCCCTGCGCGGATCTGCCTGCATCGGGTCCCCGTTGGTTGTTGTTGTTCTAAGCCACCATGCACGACCCGCCTTACTCTGTCGTGTTGGCCGCACACTAGTTTCTTGAGCCGCGGCGCTCCTGCCCCTGCCCCGCTTCTGAAGCTCGTCTGTGAGCTGGTTTTGAGCGCCCCTAATACAACAGTTTGCTAAGGAGGGAGAGACAAAGCAAAGAAGGGTTTGTTGAGTACTGTACTAGCGAGTTGCATGAATGGCTATGAACGGTGGTTATTGTTGATCAATCAACCTGGCTGTCTGTTTGCTTACTAGCGTTGAACACACAACGAATTACAAGAATGCAGGCATTTGTGTCATGCCATGTCGCCATGGTGTCTGATATTACAACTTGTGAAGAACTGACATCCAGAGATAAATACCAATATTGATGCATGGGGTCATCTGGCTAAAGTATTTGTTGGCTCAACAAGATATGAAGGATAAGAGCTACGGCAGCATCTTGCGAGGTCCTCGAGGGGATCAGTGAAAAATCCTTTGGATGCATATAAGGTTCAAACGAAATTTAGCAACAGTACTAAAAGGTTATCTACGTATGCCACATACGGATCATCTATCGTACGAACAAATCAGGTGATATCCATCTAAGTCTAGCACATATTGTTTTTTGTCGAAGAACAATTTTTCTCTGCCATGGTCTGCAATATTGTTTATGAAAGACAGTTATTCACTATAAGAGCAATGGTCATTGTCGGTGGAAACGACACCTATGGAATCACTGGGATCCCTTCTATGGTTGGCGGGCGCGGGGTTGTGCAAAGAGCGGGTCTGGTAGCCAGCACAAAGATCGTTTACCCAGGTTCGGGCCACAAGGATGCGTAATACCCTAATCCTTCTTTGGTGTATATTTGAGTGTTCTTGAGCTTTCGAACTAGCTGCGGTGTGTGCGTAGTCCAAAAGATCTGAATCCTTCTCCAGTATGCCTCGGGCCTCCTTTTATAGTCAAAAGGGATCGCCATAGTGGCACACAGGAGGTGGAAAGGTATACAGTGTACAAGCTTATCGCCGGTCATTGCAGGACAAGGCGCATTAAATGCGCTCCTTAGGTGTCTCGTTGCTTTATCGGGGGCGGTAACGAGGCTCGTCCCGTCCGTCGCTGCTCCACCTTACCCCGACATGCATCCAGGCCAACGAGGCATGCAGCGCCACGTAGGCTGGCAGGTGATACGTCTCCAACGTATCTATATTTTTTTACTGTTCCATGCTATATTATATTCTGTTTTGGACATTATTGGGCTTTATTATACACTTTTATATTTTTTTTGGGACTGGCCTATTAACCGGAGGCCCAACACAGAATTGTTGTTTTTTGCCTATTTCAGAGTTTCGCAGAAAAAGAATATCAAACGGAGTCCAAACGGAATGAAACCTTCGGGGACGTGATTTTCGAAACGAACGTGATCCAGAGGACTTGGACCCTACGTCAAGAAAGCAACCAGGAAGGCACGAGGTAGGGGGCGCGCCTACCCCCCCCCCTCCCCAAGCGTGCCCTCCACCCTTGTGGGGCCCATGTTGCTCCATCGATGTACTTCTTCCTCCTATATATATCTACGTACCCCCAAACTACCAGATACGGAGCCAAAACCCTAATTCCACCGCTGCAACCTTCTGTACCCGTGAGATCCCATCTTGGGGCCTTTTCCGGAGCTCTGCCGGAGGGGGCATCGATCATGGAGGGCTTCTACATCAACACCATAGCCTCTCCGATGATGTGTGAGTAGTTTACTTCAGACCTTCGGGTCCATAGTTATTAGCTAGATGGCTTCTTCTCTCTTTTTGGATCTCAATACAATGTTCTCCCCCTCTCTTGTGGAGGTCTATTCGATGTAATCTTCTTTTGCGGTGTGTTTGTTGAGACCGATGAATTGTGGGTTTATGATCAAGTTTATCTATGAACAATATTTGAATCTTCTTTGAATTCTTTTATGTATGATTGGTTATCTTTGCAAGTCTCTTCGAATTATCAGTTTGGTTTGGCCTACTAGATTGATCTTTCTTGCAATGGGAGAAGTGCTTAGCTTTGGGTTCAATCTTGCGGTGTCCTTTCCCAGTGACAGTAGGGGCAGCAAGGCACGTATTGTATTGTTGCCATCGAGGATAACAAGATGGGGTTTATATCATATTGCATGAGTTTATCCCTCTACATCATGTCATCTTGCTTAAATTGTTACTCTATTCTTTTGAACTTAATACTCTAGATGCATGCTGGATAGCGGTCGATGTGTGGAGTAATAGTAGTAGATGCAGGCAGGAGTCGGTCTACTTGTCTCGGACGTGATGCCTATATACATGATCATACCTAAATATGCTCATAACTATGGTCAATTCTTTCAATTGCTCAACAGTAATTTGCTTACCCACCGTAATACTTATGCTCTCGAGAGAAGCCACTAGTGGAACCTATGGCTCCCGAGTCTATTTTCCATCATACTAATCTCTCATCAACAAGCTATTTCTTTTGCCATTTTTATTTTGCTTTATTTACTTTGCATCTTTATCATAAAAATACCAAAAATATTATCTTATCATATCTATCAGATCTCACTTTCGTAAGTGACCGTGAAGGGATGGACAACCCCTTTATTGCGTTGGTTGCGAGGATTTTATTTGTTTGTGTAGGTGCGAGGGACTCGTGCGTGGCCTGCTACTGGATTGATACCTTGGTTCTCAAAAACTGAGGGAAATACTTACGCTACTTTGCTGCATCACCCTTTCCTCTTCAAGGGAAAACCAAAGTAGTGCTCAAGAGGTAGCAAGAAGGATTTCTGGCGCCGTTGCCGGGGAGTCTGCGCAAAAGTCAACATACCAAGTACCCATCACAAACCCTTATCTCTCGCATTACATTATTTGCCATTTGCCTCTCGTTTTCTTCTCCCCCACTTCACCCTTCCCGTTTTATTTGCCCTCTCTCTCCGTCCTCCTTCTCTTTCCCTATTTGCCTCTTTTTGCATATTTCTTGTTTGCTTGTGTGTTGGATTGCTTGCGTGTCATGATGGCTCAAGATAATACCAAATTGTGTGACTTTACTAATACCAACAACAATGATTTTATTAGCACTCCGATTGCTCCTCTTACCGATTCTGAATCTTGTGAAATTAATGCTGCTTTGCTGAATCTTTTCATGAAAGATCCGTTTTCCGGCCTTCCTAGTGAAGATGCTGCTACCCATCTAAACAACTTTGTTGATTTGTGTGATATGCAAAAGAAGAAAGATGTGGATAATGGTATTGTTAAATTGAAGCTATTCCCGTTTTCACTTAGAGATCGTGCTAAAGCTTGGTTTTCGTCTTTGCCTAAAATAGTATTGATTCATGGAATAAGTGCAAAGATGCTTTTATCTCTAAGTATTTTCCTCCCGCTAAGATCATCTCTCTTAGAAAAGATATTATGAATTTTAAGCAACTTGATCATGAACATGTTGCACAATCTTGGGAGAGGATGAAATTAATGATACGTAATTGCCCTACACATGGTTTGAATCTTTGGATGATTATACAAAACTTTTATGCCGGATTGAATTTTGCTTCTAGAAATCTTTTAGATTCGTCCGCGGGAGGCACTTCTATGGAAATCACTTTAGGAGAAGCTACTAGACTCCTAGATAATATTATGGTTAATTATTCTCAATGGCACACTCAAAGAACTATTAATAAAAAAGTGCATACAATTGAAGAGATTAATGTTTTGAGTGGAAAGATGGATGAACTTATGAAATTGTTTGCTAATAAGAGTGCTCCTACTGATCCTAATGATATGCCTTTGTCTACTTTGATTGAGAATAATAATGAATCTATGGATGTGAATTTTGTTGGTAGGAACAATTTTGGTAATAACGCGTATAGAGGAAACTTTAATCCTAGGCCGTATCCTAGTAATTCCTCTAATAATTATGGTAATTCCTACAACAATTCTTATAGAAATTTTAATAAGATGCCCTCTGAATTTGAGACTAGTGTTAAGGAGTTTATGAATTCACAAAAGAATTTCAATGCTTTGCTTGAAGAAAAATTGCTTAAAGTTGATGAATTGGCTAGGAACGTTGATAGAATTTCTCTTGATGTTAATTCTTTGAAACTTGGATCTATTATCTATTCCACCTAAACATGATATCAATGATTCTCTCCAAGCCATGATAATTTCCATTGATGAGTGCAAAGAAAGAACCGCTAGGATGTGTGCTAAGAAAGATTGTTTTGTGAAAACGTGTTCTTCTAGTTTCTATGAAAATAAAGATGAAGATCTAAAAGTTATTGATGTTTCCCCTATTAAATCTTTATTTTGCAATATGAATCTTGATAATGATGGGACTGAATATGATCTACCTTTACCTAGAAGGCATTCCAAAAATTCGGAATCTTTTGATCTTGATGCTAAAATTGTTAAAAGTGGGATTGAAGAGGTCAAAACTTTAAATATCAGTGAACCCACTATTTTGGATTTCAAGGAATTTAATTATGATAATTGCTCTTTGATATATTGTATTTCCTTGTTGCAATCCGTGCTAAATTCTCCTCATGCTTATAGTCAAAATAAAGCTTTTACTAAACATATCGTTGATGCTTTGATGCAATCTTATGAAGAAAAACTTGAGTTGGAAGTTTCTATCCCTAGAAAACTTTATGATGAGTGGAAACCTACAATAAAAATTAAAATTAAAGATCATGAGTGCTATGCTATGTGTGATTTGGGTGCTAGTGTTTTCACGATTCCAAAGACTTTGTGTGATTTGCTAGGTTTCCGTGATTTTGATGATTGCTCTTTAAACTTGCACCTTGCGGATTCCATTATTAAGAAACCTATGGTAAGAATTAATGATGTTCTTATTGTTGCAAATAGGAATTATGTGCCCGTAGATTTTATTGTTCTTGATATAGATTGCAATCCTTCATGTCCTATTATTCTTGGTAGACCTTTCCTTAGAACGATTGGTGCAATTATTGATATGAAGGAAGGGAATATTAGATTCCAATTTCCGTTAAGGAAAGGCATGGAACACTTCCCTAGAAACAAAATTAAATTACCTTATGAATCTATTATGAGAGCCACTTATGGATTGCCTACCAAAGATGGCAATACCTAGATCTATCCTTCCTTTTTATGCCTAGCTAGGGGCATTAAATGATAGCGCTTGTTGGGAGGCAACCCAATTTTATTTTTATTCCTTGCTTTTTGCTCCTGTTTAGTAATAAATAATTTATCTAGCCTCTGTTTTGGTTGTGTTTAACTAGTGTTTGTGCCAAGTAGAACCGTTGGGAAGACTTGGGGAAAGTCTTTTTAACCTTGCTGTAAAAAACAGAAACATTAGCGCTCACGAGAACTGCTGCCATTTTTATTTGGAAGGTGATATTTAGTTAATTATTTTTTCATATGATTAATAGATAAATTCCTCACGTCCAGAAATTTATTTTATAATTTTTGGGGTTCCAGAACTTGCGTTAGCTACAGATTACCACAGACTGTTCTGTTTTTGACAGATTCTGTTTTTCGTGTGTTGTTAGATTATTTTGATGAATCTACGGCTAGTAAAAGAGTTTATAAACCACAGAGAAGTTGGAATACAGTAGATTTAACACCAATATAAATAAATAATGAGTTCATTACAGTACCTTGAAGTGGTGTTTTGTTTTCTTTCGCTAACGGAGCTCACGAGATTTTCTATTTTGAGTTTTGTGTTGTGAACTTTTCAAGTTTTGGGTAAAAGATTTGATGGATTATGGAATAAGGAGTGGCAAGAGCCTAAGCTTGGGGATTCCCATGGCACCCCAAGATAATCTAAGGACACCTAAAAGCCAAAGCTTGGGGATGCCCCGGAAGGCATCCCCTCTTTCGTCTACTTCCATCGGTAACTTTACTTGGAGCTATATTTTTATTCACCACATGATATGTGTTTTGCTTGGAGCGTCTTGTATTATTTGAATCTTTGCTTTTTAGTTTACCACAATAAACCTTTCTGTACACACCTTTTGAGAGAGACTCACATGATTTGAAAATTGTTAGAATACTCTATGTGATTCACTTATATCTTTTGAGTTATATAGTTTTTGCTCTAGTGCTTCACTTATATCTTTGAGAGCATGGTGGTGGATTTTTTTTATAGAAACAATTGTTCTCCCATGCTTCACTTAGATTATTTTGAGAGTCCTAAAAAACAGCGTCGCAATTTTCTTTAATTATGATAGGCATTCAAGATTAGTAAAAAAAATTCTTATGAGTGTGTTGAATACTATGAGAAGTTTGATACTTGATAATTGTTTTGAGATATGGAGATGGTGATATGAGAGTCATGCTAGTTGAGTAGTTGTGAATTTGAGAAATACTTGTGTTGAAGTTTGTGATTCCCGTAGTATGCACGTATGGTGAACTGTTATGTGATGAAGTCAGAGCATGATGTATTTATTGATTGTCTTCCTTATGAGTGACGGTCGGGGACGAGCGATGGTCTCCTACCAATCTATCCCCCTAGGAGCATGCGCGTAATACTTTGTTTTGATAACTACTAGATTTTTGCAATAATTATGTGAGTTCTTTATAACTAAGGTTGAGTCCATGGATTATACGCACTTTCTTCCTTCCACTATTGCTAGCCTCTCTAATACCGCACACTTTTCGCCGGTATCATACACCCACCATATACCTTCCTCAAAACAGCCACCATACCTACCTATTATGGCATTTCCATAGCCATTCCAAGATATATTGCCATGCAACTTTCCACCGTTCCGTTTACTATGACACGCTCCATCATTGTCGTATTGCTTTGCATGATCATGTAGTTGACATTGTATTTGTGGCAAAGCCACCATTCATAATTCTTTCACACATGTCACTCTTGATTCATTGCATATACCGGTATACCGCCGGAGGCACTCACATAGAGTCATATTTTGTTCTAAGTATCGAGTTGTAAGTAAATAAAAGTGTGATGATCATCATTTTTAGAGCATTGTCCCAAGTGAGGAAAGGATGATGGAGACTATGATTCCCCCACAAGTCGGGATGAGACTCCAGACTAAATAAAAAAAAAGAGGCCATAAAAAGGCCCAAATAAAAAAATGAGAGAAAAATAGAGAAGGGACAATGCTACTATCCTTTTAACACACTTGTGCTTCAAAGTAGCACCATGATCTTCATGATAGAGAGTCTCCTATGTTATCACTTTCATATACTAGTGGGAATCTTTCATTATAGAATTTGGCTTGTATATTCCAATGATGGGCTTCCTCAAAATTCCCTAGGTCTTCGTGAGCAAGCGAGTTGGATGCACACCCACTTAGTTCCTTTTGTTGAGCTTTCTTATACTTATAGCTCTAGTGCATCTGTTGATGGCATTCCCTACTCACTCACATTGATATCCATTAATGGACATCTCCTTAGCCCGTTGATACGCCTAGTTGATGTGAGACTATCTTCTCCTTTTTTTGTCTTCTCCACAACCACCATTCTATTCCACATATAGTGCTATGTCCATGGCTCACGCTCATGTATTGTGTGAAGATTGAAAAGGTTTGAGAACACCAAAAGTATGAAACAATTGGTTGGCTTGTCATCGGGGTTGTGCATGATTTAATTACTTTGTGTGGTGAAGATAGAGCATAGCCAGACTATATGATTTTGTAGGGATAACTTTCTTTGGCCATGTTATTTTGAGAAGACATAATTTCTTAGTTAGTATGCTTGAAGTATTATTATTTTTATGTCAATATTAAACTTTTGTCTTGAATCTTTCGGATCTGAATATTCATACCACAATTAAGAGAATTACATTGAAATTATGCCAACTAGCATTCCACATCAAAAATTCTATTTTTTATCATTTACCTACTCAAGGACGAGCAGGAATTAAGCTTGGGGATGCTTGATATGTCTCCAACGTATCTATAATTTTTTATTGTTCCATGCTATATTATATTCTGTTTTGGACAATATTGGGCTTTATTACACACTTTCATATTATTTTGGGACTAACCTATTAACCGGAGGCCCAGCCCAGAATTGTTGTTTTTTGCCTATTTCAGAGTTCCGCAAAAAAGAATATCAAACAGAGTCCAAACGGAATGAAACCTTCAGGAACGTGATTTTCGGAACGAACGTGATCTAGAGGACTTGGACCCTGCGTCAAGAAAGCAACCAGGAAGGCACGAGGTAGGGGGGGGCGTGCCCTCTACCCTCGTGGGGGCCACGTTGCTCCACCGACATACTTCTTCCTCCTATATATACCTACGTACCCCCAAACTACCAGATACGGAGCCAAAACCCTAATTCCACCGCCGCAACCTTCTGTACCCATGATATTCCATCTTGGGGCCTTTTCCGGAGCTCTGCCGGAGGGGGCATCGATCACAGAGCGCTTCTACATCAACACCATAGCCTCTCCGATGATGTGTGAGTAGTTTACTTCAGACCTTCGGGTCCATAGTTATTAGCTAGATGGCTTCTTCTCTCTTTTTGGATCTCAATACAATGTTCTCCCCCTCTCTTGTGGAGGTCTATTCGATGTAATCTTCTTTTGCGGTGTGTTTGTTGAGACCGATGAATTGTGGGTTTATGATCAAGTTTATCTATGAACAATATTTGAATCTTCTCTGAATTCTTTTATGTATGATTGGTTATCTTTGCAAGTCTCTTCGAATTATCAGTTTGGTTTGGCCTACTAGATTGATCTTTCTTGCAATGGGAGAAGTGCTTAGCTTTGGGTTCAATCTTGCGGTGTCCTTTCCCAGTGACAGTAGGGGCAGCAAGGCACATATTGTATTGTTGCCATCGAGGATAACAAGATGGGGTTTATATCATATTGCATGACTTTATCCCTCTACATCATGTCATCTTGCTTAAAGCGTTACTCTGTTCTTTTGAACTTAATACTCTAGATGCATGCTGGATAGCAGTTGATGTGTGGAGTAATAGTAGTAGATACTGGCAGGAGTCGGTCTACTTGTCTCGGACGTGATGCCTATATACATGATCATACCTAGATATGCTCATAACTATGCTCAATTCTGTCAATTGCTCAATAGTAATTTGTTTACCCACCGTAATACTTATGCTCTTGAGAGAAGCCACTAGTGAAACCTATGGCCCTCGGGTCTATTTTCCATCATATTAATCTCTCATCAACAAGTTATTTCTTTTGTTGTTTTTATTTTGCTTTATTTACTTTGCATCTTTATCATAAAAATACCAAAAATATAATCTTATCATATCTATCAGATCTCACTTTCGTAAGTGATCGTGAAGGGATTGACAGCCCCTTTATTGCGTTGGTGCGAGGATTTTATTTGTTTGTGTAGGTGCGAGGGACTCGTGCGTAGCCTCCTACTGGATTGATACCTTGGTTCTCAAAAACTGAGGGAAATACTTACGCTACTTTGCTGCATCACCCTTTCCTCTTCAAGGGAAAACCAACGCAGTGCTCAAGAGGTAGCAGCAGGCTGCTGAGTCATCATGGTGGTAAGGTCTTCACGAAGATCTGCATGCCGCCACACTAGTGTTTGGCTAGTTGGATTAGCATCCACGTACTGCCACGTGGGTACTAGCCTCAGTTGGTGGGTTGGCCGCTGAGCTGGGGCGGCAAGGTCTTGTCGCGGTCCCGTGTATATTCTCGGCAAGGGTCTTGTCGGGGTCTTGTGAGCGCCCTCGACAAGAGTCTTGTCGGGGCCTTGCGAGCGTTTTCGGCAAGGGGGCTTGCGGTTGTCTTGTTTTCTGGTCATCGTCTAGTCTTGTGGGATCTTTGTCTTCACAAAGATCTGCATGCCAACTATGCAGGTGCTTCCCGAGCCTTGGCTCCAATGCTGCCGATGGTGTCGGTACTCTTAGGCTCAAGGGTGGCCGCGATGTTGGCTTTGGGTGAGCTGCCCTGGCAAGGCTCTTGCCGGGGCTGTGTAGGCCGCCCCGACAAGGATCTTGCCAGGGAAAAACCCGTTTTGCTGCTTCGTCTTCTACGCCCCCTGGCTGGAGCGCTGCTCTAGTATTCTTGTGCTGCTGCTTCCTCCCTTTGTCCCGCTAAGTGTGGCCGTAGGTGCGGCTCTAAATGTTCGTGCACAAGTAGAGGGGTAAAAAGGAGAGCGCCTACTTTTGTACACCGATAGGAGCCCCTGGTCTTGGGCCACAGATAAGCGCAACATGTTGTTAGGCCAGGCCCAGAACGGTGTGCAGGCATGCGGGTGGAGTTTTACTGCGGTAATTCCCTTGCCGGTCGCGCTTCCCCGCGACCCGTGTTGAATGCGTGACGTGGGGGTCGTGCGTGGAATGACCGCGGCATGCTTGCATCATCCATGGTGAACAGTAAAGAGGCGGCTTGCATGTTCTCTCGAAACGGCAAAGCCACCGCTCATTTACTCTCTTCCCCTTGGAACCATCGTTCCATGTTTCCCACTACGCCTGCTCCTTACGCCATGTATGCCGCATGCACGACGCGGGGTAGGTGACAGACGCATGGAATATGGGAAGGCGTGCGGGGGTGATGCTCACGTGCCTTCGATTGGGCGGGGAGGGCGGTCGATGGCCTCGCTTGGTGCCACTTTAATAAGTCGGATTCGAGCGGGCTCTTCAGGGGCGTAGAGCTAGTATTTCGGCCTCCCCTCCCCAACTATAAAAAGGGAACTCGGGGGTAGGAGGAAGAGCATCTCCCTGCGTCTCCCCTTTGTCTCCATCCCCACCCAAGGTCATGGTGAGGGGGCGTGGCCGCGGCCGTTCTTTTGCGGAGGCGACTAGGTCCTCCTCCCGCCAGAGAGCTGCGGCAGTCGAGGAAGAGATAGATGCCCAGGGTGGCAGCCATGCTCGAGGCGGGGCCGTGGTCGGCGAGGCGGTCGAGGCAGAGGCGGCTGAGGCAGAGGTGGGCGTGGAAGGGGATGCCTGCGTCGTCTCCGTCTCCATCGCCATCTCCCCCGCCAACTCCTCCTGCTTCACCGAGTGGCCACGTCGGGGACTCGGCGCTCGAGTTTATCCTACAGCTGCATGGGCCACTGCGCCACCGCCTTCGTCTTCCCCGGGCGTTCACGAGGGTGCTGGAGATCGACCAGCCACCGCGGTTGAGGCTTCACATGAAGGGGTGTTGCCATGGCGACATGTGGGTGAACACAGGGTTCCCCGCCCCTCAAGTGATGCTCCTTCACCGGGGCTGGAAAACCTTTGCACGCGCCCATTGCTTGATGGATGGGCACGTCCTATGCTTCAAGCTAGCGGAGAGCGATTTTCTCTCCGTCAAGGTCTTCGGGCGCTCGGGACACAGGCGAGGGTGCTGTGCGGAGAGCTCGACTGATGGCGAAAGCTCCTCTGTGGGCGAGAGTGAAGAGGAGGACAGCGACAGCGACGACGAGGGTAGTGGGCGGGAGGATGACGGGCCTGACTAGGCGTCGGGCACACCGTTCCTGGGCGACGCCGGCAGCACCATCATCTGCATCGCCAGCTCCTTGAACTTCTCGGGGTTGTCGCCTTGGGCGGCTGGCGTTGGAGGGACGGGGAAGACGAAGAAGGCGGGTGGCGGCCCATCAAGTCGGAGTACGATGGCCTCGACACCTTCGTCGCATATTGTCGGGCTGCTGCCTCATCTTTCGGCTCTTCCTCCGGCACCGTCATCACCAGCCTCCTTCCGGACGATCGCCGATGTGTTCTCTTGGCGTCTTCTGTTGCTCGTACCTTGCCTAGGCACTCATTTTGCCCTTCCGCCATCTTGTTCCGTTTCCTGAGGAGAGGGACAATAAAGGGATTATCGACATCTTATCTCTTTTTAGTTTTTAAGCCTACGGGCCTTTGTAAGATTTAAATCTCGTAACCCCCTTGCTCATGTATGCATTCTGTACGAATTGTACCTGTTAGCAACGTATTAATGAGGAGAAGGGTGTTTGTCGGGTTTTGTTTGTGCGTGGGCGAGTGCCACACCAAGGAACGAGTCCTCGTTATCTTAAGATAAACAATGTACCCCGGCAATAGGCCTTGCCGTCTTTCTGCTCTATAGCTCGGCTACACTCACGCCCTTGGCGGAGGTAGAGGCCGAGTAGGATTAGGCCCTTCGCTCGTCCCCTTCCCATCGCACTACAACCAAGTTCCGGCCCAAAGTAAGGTTTTCGGACATGGGACAGAGGGAGCAAGATGGTATGAGAGCGAGCGAAGTCTCGTACGTTCAAGTTTCATATGGAGGCACAGAGTGGGGAAAAACTTATCTGATGTTGCAACCCCCGGCAACCTTGGCTTGTCATGATCGGATCCTTAGACCTGCAGCCCCTGGCAACCTTGGCTTGTCGGGGTCGGGGCGTCGGATGTTGGGGAACGTAGCATAAATTCAAAATTTCCCTACGTGTCACCAAGATCTATCTATGGAGTCATCTAGCAACGAGGGAGGAGTGGATCTACCTACCCTTGTAGATCGCGCGCGGAAGCGTTCAAGAGAACGGGGTTGATGGAGTCGTACTCGTCGTGATCCAAATCACCGATGATCCTAGCGCCGAACGGACGGCACCTCTGCGTTCAACACACGTACGGAGCAGCGACGTCTGTACATGCTAGGCTCGTCAAGTCAACCTAAGTGTTTCGCGTGTGTAAATCTGTGTTACACCCGTTGTATGTGAACGTTAGAATCTAACACCCGATCATCACGTGGTGCTTCGAAACAACGAACTGTCGCAACGGTGCACAGTTAGGGGGAACACTTTCTTGAAATTATTATGAGGGATCATCTTATTTACTACCGTCATTCTAAGTAAACAAGATGCATAAACATGATAAACATCACATGCAATCAAATAGTGACATGATATGGCCATCATCACTTTGCTCCTCTTGATCTCCATCTTTGGGGCTCCATGATCATCATCGTCACCGGCATGACACCATGATCTCCATCATCATGATCTCTATCATCGTGTCTTCATGAAGTTGTCTCGTCAACTATTACTTCTACTACTACAGCTAACAGTTAGCAATAAAGTAAAGTAATTACATGACGTTTATGTTGACACGCAGGTCATAAATAAATTAAGACAACTCCTATGGCTCCTGCCGGTTGTCATACTCATCGACATGCAAGTCGTGATTCCTATTACAAGAACATGATCAATCTCATACATCACATATATCATTCATCACATCCTTTTGGCCATATCACATCACATAGCATACCCTGCAAAAACAAGTTAGACGTCCTCTAATTGTTGTTTGCATGTTTTACGTGGCTGCTATGGGTTTCTAGCAAGAACGTTTCTTACCTACGCAAAAACCACAACGTGATATGCCAATTGCTATTTACCCTTCATAAGGACCCTTTTCATCGAATCTGATCCGACTAAAGTGGGAGAGACAGACACCCGCTAGCCACCTTATGCAACTAGTGCATGTCAGTCGGTGGAACCAGTCTCACGTAAGAGTACGTGTAAGGTCGGTCCGGGCCGCTTCATCCCACAATGCCACCGAATCAAGATTGGACTAGTAACGGTAAGCATATTTAACAATATCAACGCGCACAACTACTTTGTGTTCTACTCGTGCATAGAAACTACGCATAGACATAGCTCTGATACCACTGTTGGGGAACGTAGCATAAATTCCAAATTTCCCTACGTGTCACCAAGATCTATCTATGGAGTCATCTAGCAACGAGGGAGGAGTGGATCTACATACCCTTGTAGATCGCGCGCGGAAGCGTTCAATAGAACGGGGTTGATGGAGTCGTACTCGTCGTGATCCAAATCACCGATGATCCTAGCGCCGAACGGACGGCACCTCCGCGTTCAACACACGTACGGAGCAGCGACGTCTCCTCCTTCTTGATCCAGCAAGGGGGAGGAGAGGTTGATGGAGATCCAGCAGCACGACGGCGTGGTGGTGGAAGTAGCGGGATTCCAACAGGGCTTCGCCAAGCGCTGCGGGAGGAGGGAGATGTGTCATGGGAGGGAGAGGGAGGCGCCAGGGCTTAGGTATGGTTGCCCTCCCTTCCCCCCACTATATATAGGGCCAAGGGAGAGGGGGAGGGCGCAGCCTTGCCCCTTCCTCCAAGGAAGGGTGCGGCCAAGGGGGAGGAGTCCATCCTCCCCAAGGCACCTCGGAGGTGCCTTCCCCCTTTAGGACTCTCCCCTCCTCTTGTCCCTTTGGCGCATGGGCCTCTAGGGGCTGGTGCCCTTGGCCCATGTAGGCCAAGGCGCACCCCCTACAGCCCATGTGGCCCCCGGGGCAGGTGGCCCCACCCGGTGGACCCCCGGGACCCTTCCGGTGGTCCCGGTACAATACCGATGACCCCGAAACTTGTCCCGATGGCCGAAATAGCACTTCCTATATATAATTCTTTACCTCCGGACCATTCCGGAACTCCTCGTGACGTCCGGGATCTCATCCGGGACTCCGAACAACTTTCGGGTTACCGCATACTAATATCTCTATAACCCTAGCGTCACCGAACCTTAAGTGTGTAGACCCTACGGGTTCGGGAGACATGCAGACATGACCGAGATGACTCTCCGGTCAATAACCAACAGCGGGATCTGGATACCCATGTTGGCTCCCACATGTTCCACGATGATCTCATCGGATGAACCACGATGTCAAGGACTTAATCAATCCCGTATACAATTCCCTTTGTCTAGCGGTACGATACTTGCCCGAGATTCGATCGTCGGTATCCCGATACCTTGTTCAATCTCGTTACCGGCAAGTCTCTTTACTCGTTTCGTAACACATCATCCCGTGATCAACTCCTTGATCACATTGTGCACATTATGATGATGTCCTACCGAGTGGGCCCAGAGATACCTCTCCGTTTACACGGAGTGACAAATCCCAGTCTCGATTCGTGCCAACCCAACAGACACTTTCGGAGATACCCGTAGTGTACCTTTATAGCCACCCAGTTACGTTGTGACGTTTGGCACACCCAAAGCACTCCTACGGTATCCGGGAGTTGCACAATCTCATGGTCTAAGGAAATGATACTTGACATTAGAAAAGCTTTAGCATACGAACTACATGATCTTGTGCTAGGCTTAGGATTGGGTCTTGTCCATCACATCATTCTCCTAATGATGTGATCCCGTTATCAACGACATCCAATGTCCATGGTCAGGAAACCGTAACCATCTATTGATCAACGAGCTAGTCAACTAGAGGCTTACTAGGGACATGGTGTTGTCTATGTATCCACACATGTATCTGAGTTTCCTATCAATACAATTCTAGCATGGATAATAAACGATTATCATGAACAAGGAAATATAATAATAACTAATTTATTATTGCCTCTAGGGCATATTTCCAACAGTCTCCCACTTGCACTAGAGTCAATAATCCAGTTCACATCGATATGTGATTAACACTCAAGGTCACATCCCCATGTGACTAACACCCAAAGAGTTTACTAGAGTCAATAATCTAGTTCACATTACCATGTGATTAACACTCGATGAGTTCTGGGTTTGATCATGTTATGCTTGTGAGAGATGTTATAGTCAACGGGTCTGAATCTTTCAGATCCGTATGTACTTCGCAAATTCTTATGTCATCTTGTAGATGCAACTACTACGCTACATTTGGAGCTATTCCAAATAACTGTTCTACTATACGAATCCAGTTTACTACTCAGAATAATCTGGATTAGTGTCAAAGTTTGCATCGGCGTAACCCTTTACGACGAACTCTTTTACCACCTCCATAATCGAGAAAATTCCTTAGTCCACTAGTTACTAAGGATAACTTTGACCGCTGTCCTGTGATCCATTCTTAGATCACTCTTGTACCCCTTGACTGACTCATGGCAAGGCACATTTCAGGTGCGGTACACAGCATAGCATACTGTAGAGCCTATGTCTTAAGCATAGGGGACGACCTTCGTCCTTTCTCTCTATTCTGCCGTGGTCGAGCTTTAAGTCTTAACTTCATACCTTACAACTCAGGCAAGAACTCCTTCTTTGACTGATCCATCTTGAACACCTTCAAGATCATGTCAAGGTATGTGCTCATTTGAAAGTACCATTAAGCGTTTTGATCTATCCTTATAGATCTTGATGCTCAATGTTCAAGTAGCTTAATCCAGGCTTTCCATTGAAAAACACTTTCCAAATAACCCTATATGCTTTCCAGAAATTCTACGTCATTTCTGATCAACAATATGTCAACAACATATATTCATCAGAAATTCTATAGTGCTCCCACTCACTTCTTTGGAAATACAAGTTTCTCATAAACTTTGTATAAACCCAAAATCTTTGATCATCTCATCAAAGCATACATTCCAACTCCGAGATGCTTACTCCAGTCCTTAGAAGGATTGCTGGAGCTTTGCATACTTATTAGCATCTTTCAGGATTGACAAAACCTTCCGGTTGTATCACATACAACCTTTCCTCAAGAAAATCGTCGAGGAAACAATGTTTTGACATCCTATCTGCAAGATTTCATAAATAATGCAGTAATCGCTAATATAATTCCAACAGACTCTTAGCATCGCTACGAGTGAGAAAGTCTCATCGTAGTCAACTCCTTGAACTTGTCGGAAAACATCTTAACGACAAGTCGAGCTTTCTTAATGGTGATACTTACCATCATTGTCCGTCTTCCTTTTAAAATCCATCTGTACTCAATAGCCTTACGACCATCGAGCCGTTCTGCCAAAGTCTACACTTTGTTTTCATACATGGATCCTCTCTCGGATTTTATGGCCTCGAGCCATTTATCGGAATCCGGGCCCACCATCGCTTCTCCATAGCTCGTAGGTTCATTGTTGTCTAGCAACATGACTTCCAAGACAGGATTACGTACCACTCTGAAGTAGTACGCATCCTTGTCATCCCACGAGGTTTGGTAGTGACTTGATCTGAAGTTTCATGATCACTATCATAAGCTTCCACTTCAATTGGTGTAGGTGCCACAGGAACAACTTCCTGTGCCCTGCCACACACTAGTTGAAGAGACGGTTCAATAACCTCATCAAGTCTCCACCATCCTCCCACTCAATTCTTTCGAGAGAAACTTTTCCTCGAGAAAGGACCCGATTCTAGAAACAATCCCTTATTGCTTTCGGATCTGAGACAGGAGGTATACCCAACTGTTTTGGGTGTCCTATGAAGATGCATTTATCCGCTTTGGGTTCGAGCTTATCAGCCTGAAACTTTTTCACATAAGCGTCGCAGCCCCAAACTTTTAAGAAATGACAGCTTAGGTTTCTCTAAACCATAGTTCATACGGTGTCATCTCATCGGAATTACGTGGTGCCCTATTTAAAGTGAATGTGGTTGTCTCTAATGCCTAACCCATAAACTATCGTGGTAATTCGATAAGAGACATCATGGTATGCATCATATCCAATAGGGTGCAGTTATGATGTTCGGACACACCATCACACTATGGTGTTCCAGGCTGTATTAGTTGTGAAACAATTTCCACAATGTCTTAATTCTGTGCCAAACTCGTAATTCAGATATTCATCTCTATGATCATATCATAGATCATTTTATCCTCTTGTCACGACGATCTTTCAACTTCACCCTGAAATTACTTGAACCTTTCAATAATTCAGACTCGTGATTCATCAAGTAAATATACTCAACATCTACTCAAATCATCTGTGAAGTAAGAACATAACGATATCCACTACACGCCTCAGCACTCATTGGACTGCACACATCAAAATGTATTACTTCCAACAAGTTGCTTTCTAGTTCCATTTTACTGAAAACGAGGCTTTCAGTCATCTTGCCCATGTGGTATGATTTGCATGTCTCAAGTGATTCAAAATCAAGTGAGTCCAAACGGTCCATTTGCATGGAGTTTCTTCATGCATATACACCAATAGACATGGTTCGCATGTCTCAAACTTTTCAAAAACGAGTGAGCCCAAAGATCCATCAACATGGAGCTTCTTCATGCGTTTTATACCGATATGACTTACGTGGCAGTGCCACAAGTAGGTGGTACTATCATTACTATCTTTTGGCATGAACATGTGTATCACTACGATCGAGATTCAATAAACCATTCATTTTAGGTGCAAGACCATTGAAGGTATTATTCAAATAAACAGAGTAACCATTATTCTCCTTAAATGAATAACCGTATTGCGATAGACATAATCCAATCATGTCTATGCTCAACGCAAACACCAATCTCGATGGTAGAGGGAGCGTGCGATGCTTGATCATATCAACATTGGAAACACTTCCAACACATATCGTCAGCTCACCTTTAGCTAGTCTCCGTTTATTCCGTAGCTTTTATTTCGAGTTACTAACACTTAGCAACCAAACCGGTATCTAATACCCTGGTGCTACTAGGAGTACTAGTAAAGTACACATTAACACAATGTATATCCAATATACTTCTATCGACCTTGCCAGCCTTCTCATCTACCAAGTATCTAGGGTAATTCTGCTCCAGTGGCTGTTCCCCTTATTACAGAAGCACTTAGTCTCGGGTTTGGGTTCAACCTTGGGTTTCTTCACTAGAGCAGCAGCTGAATTGCCGTTTCATGAAGTATCCCTTCGTGCCCTTGCCCTTCTTGAAACTAGTGGTTTCACCAACCATCAACAATTGATGCTCCTTCTTGATTTCTACTTTTGTGGTGTCAAACATCGCGAATATCTCAAGGATCATCATATATGTCCCTGATATATTATAGTTCATCACGAAGCTCTAGCAGCTTGGTGGTAATGACTTCGGAGAAACATCACTATCTCATCTGGAAGATCAACTCCCACTCGATTCAAATGATTGTTGTACTCAGACAATCTGAGCACAAGCTCAACAATTGAGCTTTTCTCCCTTAGTTTGCAGGCTAAGAAAATCGTCGGAGGTCTTATACCTCTTGACGTGGGCACGAGCCTGAAATCCCAATTTCAGCCCTCGAAACATCTCATATGTTTCGCGACGTTTCAAAACTATCTTTGGTGCCTCAATTCTAAACCGTTTAACTGAACTATCACGTAGTTATCAAAATGTGTATGTCAGATGTTCGCAACATCCACAGACGACGTTCGAGGTTCAGCACACTGAGCGGTGCATTAAGGACATAAGCCTTCTATGAAGCAATGAGGACAATCCTCAGTTTACGGACCTAGTCCGCATAATTGCTACTATCAACTTTCAACTAAATTTTCTCTAGGAACATATCTAAACAGTAGAACTAAAGCGCGAGCTACGACATAATTTGCGAAGATCTTTTGACTATGTTCAGGATAATTAAGTTCATCTTATGAACTCCCACTCAGATAGACATCCCTCTAGTCATCTAAGTGATTACATGATCCGAGTCAACTAGGCCGTGTCCGATCATCACGTGAGACGGACTAGTCATCATCGGTGAACATCTTCATGTTGATCGTATCTACCATACGACTCATGCTCGACCTTTCGGTCTCTTGTGTTCCGAGGCCATGTCTGTACATGCTAGGCTCGTCAAGTCAACCTAAGTGTTTCGCGTGTGTAAATCTGTCTTACACCCGTTGTATGTGAACGTTAGAATCTAACACCCGATCATCACGTGGTGCTTCGAAACAACGAACTGTCGCAACGGTGCACAGTTAGGGGGAACACTTTCTTGAAATTATTATGAGGGATCATCTTATTTACTACCGTCGTTCTAAGTAAACAAGATGCATAAACATGATAAACATCACATGCAATCAAATAGTGACATGATATGGCCATCATCACTTTGCTCCTCTTGATCTCCATCTTCGGGGCTCCATGATCATCATCGTCACCGGCATGACACCATGATCTCATCATGATCTCATCGTGTCTTCATGAAGTTGTCTCGTCAACTATTACTTCTACTACTACAGCTAACGGTTAGCAATAAAGTAAAGTAATTACATGACGTTTATGTTGACACGCAGGTCATAAATAAATTAAGACAACTCCTATGGCTCCTGCCGGTTGTCATACTCATCGACATGCAAGTCGTGATTCCTATTACAAGAACATGATCAATCTCATACATCACATATATCATTCATCACATCCTTTTGGCCATATCACATCACATAGCATACCCTGCAAAAACAAGTTAGACGTCCTCTAATTGTTGTTTGCATGTTTTACGTGGCTGCTATGGGTTTCTAGCAAGAACGTTTCTTACCTACGCAAAAACCACAACGTGATATGCCAATTGCTATTTACCCTTCATAAGGACCCTTTTCATCGAATCCGATCCGACTAAAGTGGGAGAGACAGACACCCGCTAGCCACCTTATGCAACTAGTGCATGTCAGTCGGTGGAACCAGTCTCACGTAAGAGTACGTGTAAGGTCGGTCCGGGCCGCTTCATCCCACAATGCCACCGAATCAAGATTGGACTAGTAACGGTAAGCATATTGAACAAAATCAACGCCCACAACTACTTTGTGTTCTACTCGTGCATAGAAACTACGCATAGACCTAGCTCATGATGCCACTGTTGGGGAACGTAGCATAAATTCAAAATTTTCCTACGTGTCACCAAGATCTATCTATGGAGTCATCTAGCAACGAGGGAGGAGTGGATCTACATACCCTTGTAGATCGCGCGCGGAAGCGTTCAAGAGAACGGGGTTGATGGAGTCGTACTCGTCGTGATCCAAATCACCGATGATCCTAGCGCCGAACGGACGGCACCTCCGCGTTCAACACACGTACGGAGCAGCGACGTCTCCTCCTTCTTGATCCAGCAAGGGGGAAGGAGAGGTTGATGGAGATCCAGCAGCACGACGGCGTGGTGGTGGAAGTAGCGGGATTCCAACAGGGCTTCGCCAAGCGCTGCGGGAGGAGGGAGATGTGTCATGGGAGGGAGAGGGAGGCGCCAGGGCTTAGGTATGGTTGCCCTCCCTTCCCCCCACTATATATAGGGCCAAGGGAGAGGGGGAGGGCGCAGCCTTGCCCCTTCCTCCAAGGAAGGGTGCGGCCAAGGGGGGAGGAGTCCATCCTCCCCAAGGCACCTCGGAGGTGCCTTCCCCTTTAGGACTCTCCCCTCCTCTTGTCCCTTTGGCGCATGGGCCTCTAGGGGCTGGTGCCCTTGGCCCATGTAGGCCAAGGCGCACCCCCTACAGCCCATGTGGCCCCCGGGGCAGGTGGCCCCACCCGGTGGACCCCCGGGACCCTTCCGGTGGTCCCGGTACAATACCGGTGACCCCGAAACTTGTCCCGATGCCGAAATAGCACTTCCTATATATAATTCTTTACCTCCGGACCATTCCGGAACTCCTCGTGACGTCCGGGATCTCATCCGGGACTCCGAACAACTTTCGGGTTACCGCATACTAATATCTCTATAACCCTAGCGTCACCGAACCTTAAGTGTGTAGACCCTACGGGTTCGGGAGACATGCAGACATGACCGAGATGACTCTCCGGTCAATAACCAACAGCGGGATCTGGATACCCATGTTGGCTCCCACATGTTCCACGATGATCTCATCGGATGAACCACGATGTCAAGGACTTAATCAATCCCGTATACAATTCCCTTTGTCTAGCGGTACGATACTTGCCCGAGATTCGATCGTCGGTATCCCGATACCTTGTTCAATCTCGTTACCGGCAAGTCTCTTTACTCGTTTCGTAACACATCATCCCGTGATCAACTCCTTGATCACATTGTGCACATTATGATGATGTCCTACCGAGTGGGCCCAGAGATACCTCTCCGTTTACACGGAGTGACAAATCCCAGTCTCGATTCGTGCCAACCCAACAGACACTTTCGGAGATACCCGTAGTGTACCTTTATAGCCACCCAGTTACGTTGTGACGTTTGGCACACCCAAAGCACTCCTACGGTATCCGGGAGTTGCACAATCTCATGGTCTAAGGAAATGATACTTGACATTAGAAAAGCTTTAGCATACGGACTACATGATCTTGTGCTAGGCTTAGGATTGGGTCTTGTCCATCACATCATTCTCCTAATGATGTGATCCCGTTATCAATGACATCCAATGTCCATGGTCAGGAAACCGTAACCATCTATTGATCAACGAGCTAGTCAACTAGAGGCTTACTAGGGACATGGTGTTGTCTATGTATCCACACATGTATCTGAGTTTCCTATCAATACAATTCTAGCATGGATAATAAACGATTATCATGAACAAGGAAATATAATAATAACTAATTTATTATTGCCTCTAGGGCATATTTCCAACATCGGATTGTTCTCTTTCTTCCAAAATAGCTCAGCAGAAATGTCCACACACCCTGCGAACCAAAAATGACAGGAAGGAACGGAGAGATGCATACTCGACCTCTATGCTAAGGGTTAGTCGCTGCCAAGCACTATCAACCCTAACACAGAGAGAGACTCAACCTAGCATGCGTGTTAAAACTTAGGGCGCCAGCGCTTCATTTATTTATGCTCAGGGTCTGCGCCTAGCTTTGTACAAAGGGTTACTTGCCTTGCCGGCAAGGCTTGCACAAAAGGTGGTTTGCCGGGGAGCCCGGCAACCGTGCCTTATGGGTAAAACTTGTGAAGATGTTCGATGTTCCATGAGTTGCTCACTGGAATACCATCTTCGGTCTCCAGGTGGACTGCGCCGGGCCTGGTGACTCGTATTACCCGATAAGGGCCTTCCCACTTTGGCGCCAACTTGTTGGAATTCTTGGCCGACTAAACGTACCTAAGAACAAGGTCGCCTTCCTCAAAGCTTCGGGCACAAACCTTGCGGCTATGGTAGCGGCGCAAGGCTTGCTGGTAGCGTGGTGCTCGCACAGCCGCCTGAAGACGATCTTCCTCAAGGAGCGTTGCGTCATCTTGCCGCAACTGCTCTTGCTCAAGCTCATCATAAGCGAGCACTTGAGGTGACCCATGCGTGAGTTCCATGGGGAGAACTGCTTATGCCCCATAAATGAGGGAGATAGGGGTCTGGCCGGTGGCTCGATTTGGTGTCGATCTGATTGACCAAAGAACCGCTAGCAATTCATCAATCCAGCGTCGTCCGCACTTGTGTAGCCTGTCAAAAGTTCTTGTCCAGAGGCCTCACAATACTTCAGCATTTGCCCTCTCAGCCTGGCCGTTGCTTCGTGGGTGTGTAACAGAAGCAAAATAGACCTTGCTACTGAGGTCCTGGCTGTACTACATGAAGGTGCGGCTTGTGAACTACGTGCCGTTGTCGGTGATGACTCTATTTGGCACACCAAAATGGTAGACTAGTCCCTTGAAGAATTTGACGGCCGACTGTGTTGTCACCTTTCTCACTGCCTCCACCTCCGGCCACTTTGTGAACTTGTCAATTGCGACGTACAAGTACTCAAAGCCCCCGACAACACGGGGAAAGGGGCCCAGTATGTCGAGCTCCCAGACCGAGAATGGCCAGGAAAGAGGGATTGTCTGGAGAGCTTGAGCTGGTTGATGATGCTTCTTTGAATGGAACTGGCACGCTTCACACTTGGTTACTAAGGCCGTTGCATCCTGGAGGGCAGTGGGCCAGAAGAAACCTTGCTGGAATGCCTTGCCAGCAAGGGCCCTTGACCATATGTGGGAGCCACATATGCCTTCGTGGATCTCTTCCAACAGCTCCAGTCCTTCCTTCCAGGGAATGCACTTCAATTTCACACGTTTCGGCCTTTTTCTGTACAGAACGTCGTCGACGAACTGATACATGATAGGTCGACGGACTACTTTCTCCGCCTCTTCCTGCTCCTCAGGAAGTTCCCCTGTTTGGAGGAATCGGACGGTATGTTGTGCCCATGCCAGAGCATGAGGCTCGACGACATGGGCTAAAGGCGTTTCCTCTGGCATGGGAGCGGCTGTCTCTATGGCCAGGGCTTGACGCCCTGCCGAAGTCTGTTGCCCCATGGCAGGCCCAGTGTCCACGGCAACATCTTTGTCGGCGGCTCCTGGGAGCTCGGCGGGAAAGTACTTGCCGGGGCCTAATTTCCTTTGCTTGTTCTGCCATGTCGATGGTTCAACGGATGGTTGAGTTAATCAAACCACAAAAGTGCCTGGTTCCACAGGCAATTTGAAGGCAGCGTGTTTCGACAAGTAGTCGGCGATGCCGTTCTCCACCCGGGGAACATGCTCCGCTTGTATACCATCAAAACACTCTTCCAGCTTCCTCACTTCATCTATGTAGGCCTCCATCAATGGGCTTTGATAATCTTTGTCAACTTGCTTGACGACAAGCTATGAATCACCCCTCACGTTGATCTTCCTGATTCCGAGGTCTGCCATGTTCCTTAGACCAGCAAGTAACCCCTCGTATTCAGCAGTGTTGTTTGTTGACATCTCCCTGGAAAGTGCATCTGGACTACATACTTGAGGTGCTCTCCAGTGGGTGCGACGAGCAGCACACTAGCACCGGCGCCTTGCAGCGAGAAAGCCCCGTGAAAGTACATAATCCCGTCGTGACTTGTTACCTTGCCGGGGAGAGTGGTCTCCTGAATCTCTTCGTCGAGCGTTGAGGTCCATTCCGCAATGAACTCTGCCAAGACTCTACTCTGAATTGTCGAAGTGCTTTCAAACTTCAAACCAAATCTCGACAGTTCCAAAGCCCATTCCACAATCCTCCCGGTTGCGTCTGGGTTATGCAATATCCTTTGCAACGGGAAGCGGGTGACGACGATGATTTCGTGTGCTTGGAAGTAATGACGCAGCTTCCTCGAGGCCATAAGGAGGCCGAAGAGCAATTTCTGCACACCAGAGTACCTTGACCTAGCCCCTGCAAGAGGGGGCTGACAAAGTAAACTGGGTGCTGCATCATCTTCTTCTTCTGCACTATTTCATTTGGTTGCGTCGCTTCTGCTTCGCCAGAGCTGGACTCTGCCGGGGGCCTTGCCTTACCGGCGCCAGGCCCTGTCGGGGGGAGCTCTGGTTTGCCATCCGCCAGCCCTGCCGTTGTCATTGCCTCTTCGTCGACCTCCCTCTATGCCACTAGCGCGGCGCTGACCACTTGGTTTGTTGCCGCTAGATATAACAGCAACGGTTCTTGTGGTTTAGGCGCAACGAGTATTGGCATAGAGGAGAGGTACTTCTTCAAATCCTGCAGGGCCGCCTCGGCCTCTGGGGTCCATTCCATTGGGCATGCCTTTTTCAAGATTTTGAAAAAAGGAAGGGCACGTTCAGCAGACTTGGAGATGAATCTGCTCATGGCGGCAATGCAGCCAGCGAGCCGGCGTACATCCTTGATCCACCTAGGTGCCGATCTGCTCTATGGCCTTGATCTTGTTTGGATTCGCCTTGATCCCATGTTGTGACACAAAGAACCCGAGAAGTTTGCCAGACACAACACCGACGACACGCTTCTCAGGATTCAGCTTGAGGTTGATCTTGTGCAAATTTGCAAACGTCTCTTCTAAATCTTGTACGAGTGTTGCCCTGTCCTTGGTTTTGACCACTATGTCATCCATATAAGCTTCCATATTTCTATGTAGCTGGGGCTCAGAACCAATTTGGACTGCTCTTAAAAACGTTGAGCCAGCACTCTTCAACCGGAAAGGCATTCGTAAAAAACAATACATACCACATGAGGTGATGAATGTTGTCTTCTCTTCATCTTCTCTCGTCATGAAGATCTGGTGGTATCCTGAGTAGGCGTCAAGGAATGATGACAAGTCGCACCCGGCCGTGGAGTCAACAATCTGGTCAATGCGCACCAACGGGAAAGGGTCCTTCGGACAAGCCTTATTGATATCTGTGTAATCAATACACAGCCTCCACTTCCCATTTGCCTTGCGCACCACCACCGGATTGGCCAACCATGTCGGATGAAGTACTCCCCTCACCAAGCCTGCCGCTTCTAACTTCCTAATCTCCTCCATGATGAACTCCTGCCGTTCCAAAGCTTTGTTCCTGACCTTCTACTTGACGGGTCGCGCATGAGGACAGACAGCATGATGGTGCTCAATCACCTCCCTGGAAACGCCAGAGATGTCGGATGCTTGCCATGCAAACACATCGACATTCGCCCGCAGGAAGGTGACGAGCACGCCTTCCTATTTGCTGTCAAGGGAGGAGCTTATGGTGAAAGCCCCTCCCGTGCCATCCTCCTTGACGAACACCTTCTTGGTCTCTGGTGGTGTAGCTCTAGCTTTCTTTCTCTTGTCGGTGGAGCTATCTGGCACGTCCTCAACGGGAGCACAGCACTCCGAAGAGGTGCGCTTGCCGGAGTGGGTGCGAGAGGTCTTGCTGGTCTTCTTCCCTCCCGGGGCGTCGGCGGCAGGAGCAAGTGCCTTGGCGGCAGTCGCTACAACTGCCTCCCGGTAGAGTTAGTTAGCGCAGATCAGCGCATCCTTCTTGTCGGAGGGGGCGGTGATGATAGTCATCGGCCCAGGCATCTTCGGTGTGTTGTAGGTGTAATGTGAGGCCGCCATGAACTTGGCTAGTGTTGGGCGGACGAGGATCCCGTTGTAGGGCAAGGGGATCTCGGCTACATCGAAAACAATCCTCTATGTCATGTAGTTTAACTCGCCTCCAAACGTCACGAGCAGCGTGACCTTACCCTTCGGCTGACTCCTTCCCGGGTTGACCCCTTGAAATGTGTCCGTCTCTCCGAGGTCTCCATCAGGAATCTACAGCCTTTTGATCACAACATGCGAGATCAAGGCCCCACCATCAACTAGCATTTTTGTCACCTTGAGGTTGCATATTGCTGGCGGAACCAACAACGGCAAACACCAGACCGCAGTTGTGCGATCAGGGTGGTCCTTGGTGTAAAAAATGATAGGCGTGATGGACCACTTCAGTGGCTTTCGAGCATCGAATGATGGTTCCGCTGTTGTGATCTCACGCGCCCACTGCTTGAGCTGGCGGTGAGAGGTGTGCAGCGAGGCGCCACCGTCAACACACATGGCCTCCGTAGCTTTCTGGAACTCATGCTCGCCGGACTCGTCGTCCTCGTCATGACCATCGTCTTCCTGCTTCTTGTCGCGGCCCCGGGAGGGCCTCTCTTGCTGGTTATCCTTGCCTCGGCAACCTCCTTGGCTGCCACGCTTCTTGCCGGATCTTTCGGCACCATCCTGACCCTTCTCCTTGTCCGCCTCTCAAACTCAGCTTTTTGCTTCTCAGCAAGCAACTCAACTTGTCGGCAATTCTTGAGGTCGTGGCCCTTCGTGCGGTGGATCTTGCCGTACTGCTTGTCGGAGCCTCCTGGCAAGCGGCACACCCGGCAATTTCCTTGCTGGGGTCGTCTGCCTTGGCCTTCTTGGCAGCGCCGGTGTCCTCGGATCCCTCAACGGCAAGCACGGTCTTGCCCTTGTGCTTCCTGTTGTGGCGCCGGCCCTTCTTCGTCCGGACGGCTGTGTCTTCGTCTGTGGAGTCGGTTTCCGCACCGGCGTCCTCGCCGGGGTACTTCCTCCCCTCTTCAGCTCGAGCACACCTATCGGCCAGAACATAAAGTTCGGCCACATCTTTGACCTTGTTTATCATCAAATCTTCACGCATCTTGCGGTTGCGCACATTCTGATGGAATGCGCTGATCATGGCGGCGGGATGAACATCTGGGATGTTGTACTGCACCCGGCTGAACCTGTGTATGTACTTGCGTAGGTTTTCACCTTCCTTCTGGGGGATGATATGAAAATTGCTTGCCTGGCCATGAGCTTGGTGGCCTCCAGTGAAGGCGCCGACGAACTCATGACACAAATCCGACCAAGAAGAAATGGAATCCGCCGGCAAGTGCATCAACCATGACATGACATTGGGTTTAAGTGCCAACGGGAAGTAATTGGCAAGCACCTTGTCGTCGCGAGCTCCAGCACCTTGCATCGCGATGGTGTAGATGCTGAGGAACTCCGACGGGTGGGTCTTGCCGCTGTACTTCTCGCTAACGCCGGGCTTGAACGTGCGGTGGGAGGGCCACTGGAACTGCCGCAACTCACGAGTAAAGGCTGGGCAACCCACCTCGTAGGATAGGCCACCAGACCTCCCGGTAGTGGGTGGTCCATAGTGGACCCCTCCCGCCTATCTGACTGGTGGCATGCTTCGCACCAGCGCTCGATGGTGGTTCGAGCGTCTTCATGGGCTCGCTCTCGAAGAACTTGGCGCTGATCGCGGTGGTTCCGTGGGTCAGACGATGCTATGGAAATGCTATCACAAGCGTCATCACAACGGACCGACACCCACGGTGGCTGGCGTGGGGAAGGAGAGTGCGCCATGGCCGCGGCACCTCCGGTCCTTCCACCACTGGCATGCAGTGGCTCGACGGAGCTTCGGCCTGAGGGCCCTACTGGTCGCGGCTCATCTTTGTTGGCAACGCCAACGAGGCTCCGGATGGTGGCTCTCTACTCGTCGAGCTTTTCCGCGGCAGGAGGAAAGTCGAGGAGCAACTGCACGCGCGCCAAAGCTTCTGCTGGCGTGGGTGGCGGCGAAAGCTGCATGGACCGTGACGCGCTCAGACTTCTAACCACGTTAGAAGGAGCTCTGTCACGGCCTTGTGGCTATGCGCCATTTTTGACAGTGCCTCGGCGTGCATGCTGGCCTTCTACGTCCCGCGAATGAGTTACATGACTCTTCCCACGTCGGCGCCCGAGGTCACCAGCGTGGTGACGCTGCTCGTCGCGCACAACCTGGGAAGAGCGCGTCATGGGCGGCGGCGTAGGCGTCTTGGAAGTCGCCGCGCCGCCTATGGGTGGCATGACGCCGCCCTTGGGGGGCCCCGCGCCGCCTGTGGGGGCCCCAACATATCCTCACAAATACCGACAGGTATAGTAGTTGATTTATCAGCCATTTGCAAAGATATTTCAGTAGGTGTTAACTTATTCAAATCAAGTCTACGATATAAAGAGAGAGGCATAACACTAACACCGGCTCCAAGATTACATAAAGCAGTTTTAACATAGTTTCTTTTAATGGAGCATGGTATAGTTGGTACTCCTGGATCTCCAAGTTTCTTTGGTATTCCACCCTTAAAAGTATAATTAGCAAGCATGGTGGAAATTTCAGCTTCCGGTATCTTTCTTTTATTTGTAACAATATCCTTCATATACTTAGCATAAGGATTCATTTTAAGCATATCGGTCAAACGCATACGCAAAAAGATAGGTCTAATCATTTCAGCAAAGCGCTCAAAATCCTCATCATCCCTTTTCTTGGATGGTTTAGGAGGAAAGGGCATGGGTTTCTGAACCCATGGTTCTCTTTCTTTACCATGCTTCCTAGCAACATAGTCTCTCTTATCATAACGTTGATTCTTTGATTGTGGGTTATCAAGATCAGCAACAGGTTCAATTTCTACATCATTATTATTACTAGGTTGAGCATCAACATGAACATCATCATTAACATTATCACTAGGTTCATGTTCATTACCAGATTGTGTTTCAGCGTCAGAAATAGAAATATCATTGGGATTCTCAGGTGTGTCAATAACAGGTTCACTAGAAGCATGCAAAGTCCTATCATTTTTATTTTTCTTCCTTTTAGAAGCACTAGGTACATCTACATTATCTCTCTGAGAATCTTGCTCAATTCTCTTAGGGTAGCCTTCAGGATACAAAGGTTCCTGAGTCATTTTACCACCTCTAGTCATAACTCTAACAACATTATCATTCTTCTTATTATTTAATTCGTTGAGCAAATCATTCTGAGCTTTAAGTACTTGTTCTACTTGAGTGGTAACCATAGAAGCATGTTTACTAATAAGTTTAAGTTCACCTTTAACATTAGCCATATAATCACCCAAGTGTTCAAGCATATCAGCATTGTGTTTCAATTGTCTACCAACATAAGCATTGAAGTTTTCTTATTTAACCATAAAGTCATCAAACTCATCCAAGCATGGGCTAGCAAACTTAGTAAATGGGATTTCACATTTATCGAATCTATAGAGAGAATTTACCTTTACTACATGTGTCGGGTTATCAAGACCATGTGTTTCTTCAATGGGCGGCAAATTAAGACCATGTATTTCTTCAATAGGTAACATCTTCAGTTTTAATACCTTTTTCTTTCATAGATTTCTTTGCCTCTTGCATATCTTCAAGAGTGAGAAATAGAATACCCCTTTTCTTCGGAGTTGGCTTAGGAGTTGGTTCAGGAAGTGTCCAATTATTTTCATTGGGCAACATATTATTCAATAGAATTTCAGCTTGATCAACTGTTTTTTCCCTGAAAACACAACCAGCACAACTATCCAGGTGGTCTCTGGAAGCATCGGTTAGTCCATTATAAAAGATATCAAGTATTTCATTTTTCTTTAGAGGATGATCAGGCAAAGCATTAAGTAATTGGAGAAGCCTCCCCCAAGCTTGTGGGAGACTCTCTTCTTCAATTTGCACAAAATTATATATTTCCCTTAAAGTAGCTTCTTTCTTATGAGCGGGGAAATATTTGGCGGAGAAGTAGTAAATCATATCCTGGGGACTACCCACACAACCAGGATCAAGAGAATTAAACCATATCTTAGCACCACCCTTTAATGAGAACGAAAATAATTTAAGGATATAATAGTAGCGAGTTTTCTCATCATTAGTGAACAGGGTAGCTATATCATTTAATTTAGTAAGATGTGCCTTTCAGATTCATAGCCATAGAAAGGATCAGATTCAACCAAAGTAATTAACTTAGGATCGACAGAGAAATCATAATCCTTATCAGTAATAAAGATAGGTGAAGTAGCATAAGCAGGATCATATTTCATTCTAGCATTTAGAGATTTTTCTTTCAGCTTAGCTAATAATTTCTTAAGATCACTTCTATCATTGCAGGCAAGAAAGTCTCTAGCAGTTTCTTCATACATAACATAACCCTTAGGGACAACAGGAAATTCATATCTAGGGGGAGAATCTTCAACATCACTTTCATCAATATTATCAGTTTCAATAATTTCATTGTCTCTAGCCCTACGAAGTTGTTCATTAAGAAATTCACCTAGTGGCACAGTAGTATCAAGCATAGAAGTAGTTTCATCATAAGTATCATGCATAGCAGAAGTGGCATCATCAATAACATGCGACATATCAGAATTAATAGCAGAAGCAGGTTTAGGTGTCGCAAGCTTACTCAAAACAGAAGGTGAATCAAGTGCAGAGCTAAATGGCAGTTCCTTACCTCCCCTCGTAGTTGAGGGAAAAATCCTAGTTCTTTCGTCTTTCAAGTTCCTCATAGTGACCAGCAGGGATAAATCCCAAGTGACTCAAAGAATAGAGCTATGCTCCCCGGCAATGGCGCCAGAAAATGGTCTCGATAACCCATAAGTATAGGGGATCGCAACAGTTTTTGAGGGTAGAGTATTCAACCCAAATTTATTGATTCGACACAACGGGAGCCAAAGAATATTCTCAAGTATTAGCAGCTGAGTTGTCAATTCAACCACACCTGGAAACTTAATATCTGTAGCAAAGTAATATGATAGTAGTGGTAACGGTAGCAAAAGTAATTTTTTTCGGTTTTGTAGTGATTGTAACAATAGCAACGGAAAAGTAAATAAGCGAAGAACAATATATGAAAAGCTCGTAGGCATTGGATCGGTGATGGAGAATTATGTCAGATGCGATTATTCATGCAAAAGTTATAACATAGGGTGACACAGAACTATCTCCAATTCATCAATGTAATGTAGGCATGTATTCCGAATATAGTCATACGTGCTTATGGAAAAGAACTTGCATGCCATCTTTTGTCCTACCCTCCCGTGGCAGCGGGGTCCTATTGGAAACTAAGGGATATCAAGGTCTCCTTTTAATAGAGTACCGGACCAAAGCATTAACACATAGTGAATACATGAACTCCTCAAACTACGGTCATCACCGGTATGGTCCCGATTATTGTCACTTCGGGGTTAACGGAACATAACACATAATAGGTGACTATAGACTTGCAAGATAGGATCAAGAACTCACATATATTGATGAAAATATAATAGGTTCAGATCTGAAATCATGGCACTCGGGCCCTGGTGACAAGCATTAAGCATAGCAAAGTCATAGCAACATCAATCTCAGAACATAATGGATACTAGGGATCAAACCCTAACAAAACTAACTCGATTACATGATAAATCTCATCCAACCCATCACCGTCTAGCAAGCCTATGATGGAACTACTCACGCACGGCGGTGAGCATCATGAAATTGGTGATGGAGGAAGGTTGATGATGACGATGGCGACGGATTCCCCTCTCCAGAGCCCCGAATGGACTCCAGATCAGCCCTCCCGAGAGAGTTTAGGGCCTGGCGGCGGCTCCGTATCGTAAAACGCAATGAGTCCTTCTGTATGATTTTTTCTCCCTGAACATGAATATGTAGAGTTGGAGTTGAGGTCGGTGGAGCACCAGGGGGCCCACGAGGCAGGGGGCACGCCCCCACCCTCGCTGACAGGGTGTGGGCCCCCTGACCTTGATTCTTTCACCAATATTTTTTATTAATTCCAAAAATAATCTCCGTTGATTTTCATGTCATTCCGAGAACTTTTATTTCTCCACAAAAATAACACCATGGCAATTCTACTGAAAATAGCGTCAGTCTGGGTTAGTTCCATTCAAATCATGCAAGTTAGAGTCCAAAACAAGGGCAAAAGTGTTTGGAAAAGTAGATACGATGGAGACGTATCAACATCTCTCTCCCATAAATCTTTGAAGCTCTCAGTATCCGGTTTAAAACTCCGGTTGAAAAAGAAATTCATCTCTCGCAAGTTCGAGTTCTCAGAAAAATCAAAGGTTTCCAAAGAGAACTTGCTGCCATGATGTGTGGTGCAAACATGGGTATCCTGTCTTATGGGCTTATCTTATTATGATCACATGGGGGCTTCCTGCTCAGTGCTCATTGAGCAAAGCTATGATTACCCTTTGATCCAGCTTATATGCTATGCTTACAAAACACTTGGGGGCTTGCTACCCATGTTAAAGGGACCAAAGAGAGTCTGTTGCAAAGCACAACTCAAACATAGGTACCCGGCGAGCACAGCTCAAAAATATATTACTGGGGGGCTCCTTGTTCAATGGACAAGAGTTTTTATGACCCTTGTAATAGGCTATAAAAGCCAGGCTTGGAAGCCAGGTGTATTCACCTAGAAACCTGAGTTACCTGCCTTTTTAAGTCTACCACTCCGCCCAGGTAATCCTGGAACGACCCGTCGTACTTTTGACAAGTCAATCTTACACAGACCCTGAACTTGTCAAAGTTAAAATGACGAGTGGTTATGTGAGGTCCGGCTTATAAGGTTTGTATGAAGGTTTAACTCAGTGGCTGTGCGGCCCTTGAAAGCACTTGAGATTTAAGCTCGGCATCCTATGAAAGCCTTTTTTCGGATTTATTATTTCTATTTGAACATTTTTGGGTTCATCCTTGTTCCATATTAACATATGGTTTACAACAATTCAGGCCATGTAGCCTTAATATTTATGTCTCATATTTGAAGCATCTTTGGGTCTTTGCAACCCGCCATGATGACAGATTCTAAGTCGCCGCAGAATAATCATCTTACGTTCAGAGTTATGGCTCTAAACACTTGGGATATTACCCCTTATGGAAGTGCGGCATTATAAGGCCTACAAGCATGAGTCCATTGAATAGGACAATGCGTCCTAAGTCTTCCCTTAGTGCATGGATCTGCTAAGCCGACAGTTTAAGCAAATACCATAAGTATGATGTTATTGTATAAGAATTGTGGTTATACCGGCCCTGGTTATGGACTTGTATGGTCACTAGTGGATTTATACTCGGCATCATGACCTGCCCTGCGGTAAACCGCCCGGGTACTTGTGAGTTGTTTGTGTGCAGGAATTGGTTTTCAAACCGGGTTATATTATTCAAATCTTTAATAGCCAACATGGCTGGATTTTTATTGTGGTTATCAATAACCAGTATTATGATTGAGGTTTTCAAAGCCGCTCCAGAATAATGGCTATTATTTCTTCATTCAAGAAGACCGGCTCACAACAGAGAGAAAGGTTCAATATTGATATGCAGAGCATTCAACAATATCATCCAGACAGAGGATATGATTTATCCCACAATGGAAGGAATAGTCCTGAGTCGCTGCAGGTTTATGACCTGGCACTTGGGGGCTACATTATTCAGATTGAGATTACATCAAATATGCGAGTCCCATGTCACTGCCAGCATGCACCATGGCACTTTGGGGCTAATACAAAGTCACTTTTTGATCAACTTATTGAAGACCCGACTCATCACATCGTAATGAGACGGCCCTCGGGGGGCTACCAATTTCTCCTATCAAGAATTCAAGGTACACAAGCCTTAATCCATTATATTGAAAGATCCACTACTCAGTTGGTAGAGTACAAAGCTCTTAACCTTGTGGACGTGGGTTCGAGCCCCATGGTGAGGGTTACATCATATGATGTTATTTTCAATGAAAGTCCCAGCTCAGTATTATCTTACTGACCCGGCCCTTGGGGGCTACACATTGTTGTTCAAGTCTACATGATCATATCTACAAAGTCCCTTCTCATTATTGCATAATGACCCGACCCTTGGGGGCTACACTGGTTGAAGTTTTCATGAGCATAAGGCAATTACAAGTCCCAGGTTGCTGCAAGCATGACAACCCGGCACTTGGGGGCTACATATGTGGAATATTCAGTTTGACTAGTGACTGGGATGAACAAATCGGATTTCTTCAAGGTTGTGACACTTATATTGAAGCAAGTCTTAAGCTGTTCTACGCTACCTTCTTAAGACTTGGGGGCTACAAGTGATATGCATATAAGAGGTACATTTTCAAGCTTGATGTTAACTACAATTATGACCCGGTGTCATCAATATTTACAAGCCGGCAATTTTGGTAATGATAAACCGGCAAGTTTTTTCATCTTTAAGCCGGCTGAAGAAGAAGGAAATGACAAGGACTTAAGGATGTTCAAGTGCCGGCTTACAGGAGTTCTTAACCCGGAGCATTATCTATCAAAGTTGTTCTTGTGTTTGTTTTACAGGGTCAGTTTAACATGGATAAATCCAAATTAAACTGGGTGCTAATATCGGGGATATACCCTGCGGTATGACTCGGACGAAGATATGACCTGGTCGGAGATATGACCTGACTGGGACTTGGTGTTTCATTGGTAAGCCGGCAGATGTTAAGTCAGATATTAAGCCGGCAGATGTTAAGCTGGCAGATGTTAAGTCAGATATTAAGTCGGCAGATGTTAAGCTGGCAGATGTTAAGTCAGATGGTAAGCCGGCAGATGTTAAGTCAGATATTAAGCCAGCAGATGTTAAGCTGACAGATGTTAAGTCAGATGGTAAGCCGGCAGATGTTAAGTCAGATGGTAAGCCGGCAGATGTTAAGTCAGATATTAAGCAGGCAAATGTTAAGCTGGCAGATGTTAAGTCAGACGGTAAGCCGACAGATGTCAAGTCTCATATTAAGCGGGCAGATGTTAAGCTGGCAGATGGTAAGCCAGCAGATGTTAAGCAAGATGTTAAGCCAGATGGTAACAGAGTCGCCTGGGGTTAATAAGCCTAAGGCGTTAAGAAGCCCATGGAGAGAAGCCCGTGATGACAAGTAAGAATAGTTTAAGTCTTAATCCGAGTTGGACTCTACATATAACCCGCCCCTTTAACTTATATAAGGAGGGGCGGGGCACTCCGAGAGGACAGAAAATAATCGTTAAGGCTAGACACAAGTAGGAGAGCCAGTTTATGGCGACTCTCTCATGATCATAATGAGACCTAGCCACAAACAGCATGTAGGGTTGTTACTGGATGATGTTTCCCGGGGCCTGAAGCTATCTAAACCCTTGTCTTGTGTTACGTCTCTCGATTCTGTTCAACCCCTCTCAAGCTACCACATAGATGTGTTGGCCTCACGACTAAGTCCTCACACTAGGACATCTGCCATGACAAATCCACGACAATACTCTTTCTTCAGCACCTTCTTTTTGGAGCTAACTTCCTCCTCAACAACCACATAGTCCTCATCTTCAGAACCTGAGGTTTTCTTCTTCCTTGTCCCGGTGGCTGCCTTTGGCAGGTTACTAGGAGTGCTCCTGCTGCCATCATCTGAGCTGCTTGAGGGACTAGTTCCCTCACTCATTTCCACTGGCTCTTCAGATATGTTTTGGCTATCACTCTGGTCAGACATCTTGGCAGGCAAACTGACAGCAAACCTTGTGAATAGATGTAAATGAGGTAGAATGGATGAGCATCACAAAGTGCAGAGTTTTGCAAAACAAATGAGTCGAGAACTTAGTTTTAGTTCTCCACATAAAGCATATTGGAGCTACCGATTTGTTAAACTCGGTGATACCGAAGCAACTGTTGGAGTCTAAACTAGTGAACTCGCTTAGACCGAGTCACAGTTCGGTGGCTCCGAGATTGCTAGGGTTTCACAGAGAATCGAACTCAGTCACACCGATTTACGATTTTCGGTCAGACCGAAAAGTGCATGTGCAATGCCTAAGCCAAATCGGTGAGACTGATTTCTAGAACTCGGTCAGTCCGAGATGAGTTTGGCGGAAACTTAACCCTAAATTTTCGAATCAAACTAACCTAAAGGGAGTTTTATCTAGATAGATTGATTTCATACGTGGTAATGATCATGGCAAAGCAATGTTCTAGGAATCGGAGTAAGGAATTTAGCACACAAGATCGAACTCATACCCTAGTTTGGCGGGAGTTCGCTACAGTGACAACGGCGGGGCAGAATCCCGTTGACGGCGACGGAGATCAGTGGCAGGAGGTCGCTGGCAACAAGGAGACGATCCGGAGACCCGAGATGGCAGAGCAGGACATGCGCGGGATGAAGAGTTTTGGAGAATCTTCCAAAATTCAACTCGTCGGTATATATATCCCGACCCTGTCGGTGTGACCAAGTGGACTAAATCGGTGGCACCGAGATGCAGAATCGCAAGCGGTTACTCCAACTCGATGTGACCAAAAAGTTCAAATCGGTTGCATCGAGATTGAAAACCTATATCAACTCAGTGAACTCGGTGTGACCTGAAAGGATGGATCGGTCAGACCGAAATGCACAGAGAGGTTTTGGAAGTTTAATTCTATGACGAATCGAGGACTCCGAGTGCTCCTCACACAGAGTGGTTCGAATCTGACTTGGTCAAACTTTGTGATGTAGCAAGAATAGAGTTTGAGACGAGAAAAGCATAGATAGCTAGAGGAGGTTCTTAGGCATTCTTGTCCATCCACTTGGGAAAAGAGAAAACGCCAAACAATCAAAACAACAAGTGGATGTCCTCAAATGAGTAAAATATGCATCAACATGCTCACACAATAAAATGGCAAATGAAATATGTGGCAAAGCATGCACAAACACTCTACTCCCTCCTTCCATCTATATAGGGCCTAATACATTTTTCAAGACCTCCTTTGACTATTGATAGATTAATAGTCATACATGATATGTATAATCTAAAGATTATATCATTGGAAGCTCCTTTCACATATGAATTTGACGGTATGATTTGTTTAAGTTGCATGTCATATATTATTTCTCTAACATTTGGTCAAAGTTAGCCTCGAAAACTGCATTAGGCCCTATATAGATGGAAGGAGGGAGTAGCATCTATCAAGCAATTAGCGATGACTAGGGCATCTATATATGAGTATATTGACTTAGGAGTCAAATGAGAACATTTGATCATAGGTCATATTCATCGTTTAAGCACAAGTGGGGTTACCACTTTTACATAAAGCATTGTTGTGTTCACACCTTTAGAGTTGCTTTAGCTCAATGGTTAGAGTAAAGCTCCCCCTAGATGTGATATCGCCCCTAAAAGGGATGAACTAACCTTGGGTCTTGTCGATGATGACTTCATGTAGATGTTGAAGATGTGGATGCGCAATGTTGATCATTTGGAGCAATCCATTGGAGTGAGTTGCACTTTCAATACCTACACGGGTAAGTCCCACAAGGAATAAACAAGGATATCCATAGACATAGAGTGATGTACACACAAGATGATGTCCATGAAAGTATTAGGTTACCTTGTCCCTTGTCTTACCAACAAGAGGGTTTGTGACTCCTTGAACTAGTGCAAGATGTGGAAGTTGCTTACACTTGTTCTCGCCAAAGTGATAGGAGTGAAGTATGTTGGCGGAGTCACCCTCAAGAACTCTCTAGTTCTTCTTCTTTGGGATCCACATCATCTTGATGGGAATCCTTGGAGTTGTAGTCATACTTGATGAAGTATAACTTGATGTAGTCTTGGGAACCCACTTGACCAAGGCCTTGGGAGATTCTTAAAATGCATCAATCTCCTCTTGAAGCTTGTCCTTGCCGTTTTGCTTGTGGTCTTGTGGTGGAAGATCATCTTGAGCTTGTGTCCCTTGGAAGGAAGTAGGATCATACTTCTCTTGTTGAGGAACAAACTTTGTCTTGGCGTATTGTTCTTCTTCCCACTCAACTCCATTGGCATTGAACTTTCGTTCAAAACCAGTACATTGATTCTTCCGGTGCCTTCCTTGCTTGTGTACAATTTCCTCAAATTGCTTACTTCCGGCAAGACTCTTGTAGACACCTTTCTCTATAGTTCCCTTCAATAAGCTATTTTCTTGCACAAGTGTAACTTGGCTAAGAGAATCATTAGTGGAATCAAGAGAACTACTAGAAGCAACAATATTGGATTTAACATGATTGTTGTTACTACTAGAAGAAGAATCTTTCTTACTCTTGTTGCTAGATTTAACTTGTGGCATGTAAGTAGACAAGAGTAAATGATTGGCAATGTAAGACGAACTTTTCTTGCGGAGATCATCATTAATTGCTTTTAAGAACCCATGCTCTTTCTCAAGGTTGAGCTTTTCAAAGCGTAACTTCTCATGAGTCTTTAAAAGCTCTCGATGATTTTCCAAGGTAGTTTCATGAGCTAACTTAAGAGTGTTTAGCTCTTTAGTTAGACGCTCAATCTCCTTCTTATCATCATCATTCATTTTATCTTGATTATCATGATTAATAGCAAGCTCATCATAGTTTTTATCGCTAGAGTTGTCAACAAGTAGATCATCATCACCTAACAAATCATATTCATCACTATTGAAATCAACATACTCAGGGTGTGATACCTTTGGACCTTTAGCCATGAAGCATCTTCCAATTCCTTCATTTGGTGAGTCAAATATGTCGTAGGAGTTGGTTGACACAAGTGCTAGACCGACAACACCTTCATCTTGAGTATATTCAGAGTCGGAGTGATAACTTCTCTCTGAGTGATTGTCGGAGTCGGAGTCGGATACCCATTCACCAACATGAGCTTGATGTCTTCATTTTGTGTAGCTCCTTGATGATTTTTCCTTCCTTTCTGAATCCTTGCTTCTCCGTGATGTTCTTCATTCATAACAGTCATCTCTACTCCTTCTCTCTCTTGGTGGTGATTCTTCTCTTCTACTTCTCCTTTTGGGTGAATCTTCTCTTCTTTTGTAGGGAGTCGTACACTCATTGGAGTAGTGTCCGGGTCTTCCACAATTGTAGCAATTACGTTCACGACTCGTAGATCTTTTGTCATTGTAGGACCTTGACTTGGAACTTCTTTCCTTGCTTCTACTCTAGAACTTGTTGAAGTTCTTCACCGTTAGGCTCAATTCTTCATTGAAGGCTTGTTTCTCACATGAGGCTTTGTAAGCACCACTTGACTTGTTGTGAAGCTCTTCCTTATCCTAGATGGCCATAGTTTTCACTAGAGGCTTCTTTCTTGAAGATAGCATACGGTGGGTAAATAAATTACTATGAGGCAATTGATAGAAAAGCGAATAATCATGACGATATCCAAGGCAATGATCATGTATATAGGCATCACGTCCGAGACAAGTAGATCGATTCCTGCCTGCATCTACTACTACTAATCCACACATTGCCGCTATCCAGCATGCATCTAGAGTATTAAGTCCATAAAGAACGGAGTAATGCCTTAAGCAAGATGACATGATGTAGACAAAGTAAACTCACGCATGAATAAATCCCATCTTTTTATCCTTAATGGAAACAATACAAATATGTGTCTTGTCCCTTTCTATCGCTGGGATATAGATCACTGCAAGATCGAACCCATTACAAAGCACCTCTCCCATTGCAAGAAAAATCAATCTAGTTGGCCAAGCCAAATCAATAGACCGGAGAGAAATACAAAGCTTTAATAATCATGCATAAAAGAGTTCATAGAAGACTCAAAAAATATTCATGGATAAACTGATCATAAAGGCAAAATTCATCGGGTCCCAACAAACACATCGCAAAAAGTGATTACATCGAATAATCGGGTCCCAACAAACACATCGCAAAAAGTGATTACATCGAATAGAACTCTAAGAACATCGAGGAGAACATTGTATTGAAGATCAAAGAGAGAGAAGAAGCCATCTAGCTACTAGCTATGGACCCGTAGGTCTATAGTAAACTACTCACACATCATCGGAAGGGCAGCAAGATAGACGTAGAGCCCCTCCGTGGTCGATTCCCCCTCCGACATAGTACCGGAAAAGGACTCTAGATGGGATCTCATGAGAACAAAAGCTTGCGGCAGCGGAAAAAGTATTTTGGGTGGCCCTCTGTTGGTTTCCCGATTTTAGAGAATTTATAGAGGCGGAATTAGGTCAAACGGATGCACATGGGCCCCATAAGCCACCAGGGCGTGCCTGGTGCCTTGTGGGTCTTGGGGAACGTAGTAATTTCAAAATTTTCCTACGCACACGCAAGATCATGGTGATGCATAGCAACGAGAGGGGAGAGTGTTGTCTACGTACCCTCGTAGACCGTAAGCGGAAGCGTTATATCAACGCGGTTGATGTAGTCGTACGTCTTCATGATCCGACCGATCCAAGCACCGAAAGCACGGCACCTCCGAGTTCTACACACGTTCGGCTCGGTGACGTCCACGCCTTCTCGATCCAGCAAGAGGGGCGAAGTAGTAGATGAGTTCCGGTAGCACGACGGCGTGGTGACGGTGTTGGTGAAGAACAATCTTCATAGGGCTTCGCCTAAGCACTACGAAAACTATGACGGAGGATAAACTAGAGGAGATGGGGTTGCCGGCACACGGCTTGGTGTTTCTTGATGTGTCTTTGGTGCTAGCCCTACCCCTCTATTTATATGTTGAGCCCTGGGGTCGAAACTTGGAGTAAAAGCCACCTCAAAGTCGGTTTCACCCGAAAGGCAAGAGTCCTTCTCGGACTCCAGGGCTAGACGCCAGGGTTCCTGGCGTCTACCCCCTAGACGCCAGGGTTCTTGGCGTCTAGCCTCTGGTCTCCACAAAACTTCCTTTTGCACTTTCCAAAAGCCTCGTGGGCTTTCCCCTTTGGCCCAGATAAAGTGTTCTCGTGCCCAAACATTTCAGGAAACATCCAGAACCCCTTCCGGTGAATTCCAGAACCCTTCCGGAGATCAAACACTACTATCCACATATCAATCTTTACTTCCGGACCATTCCGGAGTTCCTCGTCATATCTGTGATCTCATCCAAAACTCCGAACAACATTCGGTCACCAACATACATAACTCATAGTACTATATCGTCAATGAACGTTAAGCGTGCGGACCCTACGGGTTCGAGAACTATGTAGACATGACCGAGACACATCTCTTGTCAATAACCAATAGCGGGACCTGGATGCCCATATTGGCTCCTACATATTCTATGAAGATCTTTATTGGTCAAACCGCATAACAACAAACGTTGTCCCCTTTGTCATCGGTATGTTACTTGCCCGAGATTCGATCGTCGGTATCTCAATACCTAGTTCAATCCCGTTACTGGCAAGTCTCTTTACTCGTTCCGTAATACATCATCCCGCAACTCACTCATTAGTTGCAATGCTTGCAAGGCTTATAGTGATGTGCATTACCGAGTGGGCCCAGAGATACCTCTCCGACAATCGGAGTGACAAATCCTAATCTCGAAACACGCCAACCCAACAAGTACCTTTGGAGACACCTGTAGAGCACCTTTATAATCACCCAGTTACATTGTGACGTTTGGTGGCACACAAAGTGTTCCTCCGGTAAACGGGAGTTGCATAATCTCATAGTCATAGGAACATGTATAAGTCATGAAGAAAGCAATAGCAACAAACTAAACGATCAAGTGCTATGCTAACGGAATGGGTCAAGTCAATCACATCATTCTCCTAATGATGTGATCTCGTTAATCAAATGACAACTCATGTCTATGGTTAGGAAACATAACCATCTTTGATCAACGAGCTAGTCAAATAGAGGCATACTAGTGACACTCTATTTGTCTATGTATTCACACATGTATTATGTTTCCGGTTAATACAATTCTAGCATGAATAATAAACATTTATCATGATATAAGGAAATAAATAATAACTTTATTATTGCCTCTAGGGCATATTTCCTTCAGTCTCCCACTTGCACTAGAGTCAATAATCTAGTTCACATCGCCATGTGATTTAACATCAATAGTTCACATCACCATGTGATTAACACCCATAGTTCACATCGACATGTGACCAACACCCAAAGGGTTTACTAGAGTCAATAATCTAGTTCACATCGCTTATGTGATTAACACCCAAAGAGTACTGAGGTGTGATCATGTTTTGCTTGTGAGAGAAGTTTAGTCAACGGGTCTGCCACATTCAGATCCGTAAGTATTTTGCAAATTTCTATGTCGACAATGCTCTGCATGGAGCTACTCTAGCTAATTGCTCCCACTTTCAATATGTATCCAGATTGAGACTTAGAGTCATCTGGATCAGTGTTAAAACTTGCATCGACGTAACCCTTTACGACGAACCTTTTGTCACCTCCATAATCGAGAAACATATCCTTATTCCACTAAGGATAATTTTGACCAATGTCTAGTGATCTACTCCTAGATCACTATTGTACTCCCTTGCCAAACTCAGGGCAGGGTATACAATAGGTCTAGTACACAGCATGGCATACTTTATAGAACCTATGGCTGATGCATAGGGAATGACTTTCATTCTCTCTCTATCTTCTGTGGTCGGGTTTTGAGTCTTACTCAACTTCACACGTTTGTAACACAGGCAAGAACTCCTTCTTTGACTGTTCCATTTTGAACTACTTCAAAATCTCGTCAAGGTATGTACTCATTGAAAAACTTATCAAGCGTCTTAATCTATCTCTATAGATCTTGATGCTCAATATGTAAGCAGCTTCACCGAGGTTTTTCTTTGAAAAACTCCTTTCAAACATTCCTTTATGCTTTGCAGAATAATTCTACATTATCTCCGATCAACAATATGTCTTTCACATATACTTATCAGAAATGCTGTAGTGCTCCCACTCACTTTCTTGTAAATACAGGCTTCACCGCAAGTCTGTATAAAACTATATGCTTTGATCAACTTATCAAAGCATATTCCAACTCCGAGATGTTTGCACCAGTCCATAGATGGATCGCTGGAGCTTGCATATTTTGTTGGTACCTTTAGGATTGACAAAACCTTCTGGTTGCATCATATACAATTCTTCTTTAATAAATCCATTAAGGAATGCAGTTTTGTTTATCCATTTGCCAGATTTCATAAAATGCGGCAATTGCTAACATGATTCGGACAGACTTAAGCATATATACGAGTGAGAAACTCTCATCGTAGTCAACACCTTGAACTTGTCAAAAACCTTTTTGCGACAATTCTAGCTTTCTAGATAGCAACACTACTATCAGCGTCCGTCTTCCTCTTGAAGATCCATTTAATCTCAACGGCTCGCCGATCATTGGGCAAGTCAATCAAAGTCCATACTTTGTTCTCATACATGGACCTCATCTCAGATTTCATGGCCTCAAGCCATTTCGCGGAATCTGGGCTCATCATCGCTTCCTCATAGTTCATAGGTTCGTCATGGTCAAGTAACATGACCTCCAGAACAGGATTACCGTACCACTATGGTGCGGATCTCACTATGGTTTACCTACGAGGTTCGGCAGTAACTTGATCCGAAGTTACATGATCATCATCATTAGCTTCCTCACTAATTGGTGTAGTAGTCACAGGAACAGATTTTTGTGATGAACTACTTTCTAATAAGGGAGCAGGCACAGTTACCTCATCAAGTTCTACTTTCCTCCCACTCACTTCTTTCAAGAGAAACTCCTTCTCTAGAAAGGACCCATTCTCAGCAATGAATATCTTGCCTTCGGATCTGTGATAGAAGGTGTACCCAATATTTTCTTTTGGGTATCCTATGAAGACGCACTTCTCCGATTTGGGTTTGAGCTTATCATGTTGAAACTTTTTCACATAAGCATCGCAGTCCCAAATTTTAAGAAACGACAGATTAGATTTCTTGCTAAACCATAGTTCATACGGTGTCGTCTCAACGGATTTAGATGGTGCCCTTTTTAATGTGAATGCAGCTGTCTCTAATGCATAACCCCAAAACGATAGTGGTAAATCGGTAAGAGACATCATAGATTGCACTAAATCAAATAAAGTACGGTTATTATGTTCGGACACACCATTACGCTGTGGTGTTCCAGGTGGCGTGAGTAGTGAAACTATTTCACATTGTTTTAACTGAAGGCCAAACTCGTAACTCAAATATTTTACTTCTGCGATCATATCGTAGAAACTTTTATTTTTGTTATGATGATTCTCCACTTCACTCTGAAATTCTTTGAACTTTTCAAATATTTCAGACTTGTGTTTCATCAAGTAGATATACTCATATCTGCTCAAATCATCTGTGAAGGTCAGAAAATAACGATACTTGCCGTGAGCCTTAACACTCATCGGACCGCATACATCAGTATGTATTATTTCCAATAAGTTAGTTGCTCGCTCCATTGTTATGGAGAATGGAGTCTTAGTCATCTTGCCCATGAGGCATGGTTCGCAAGCATCAAGTGATTCATAATCAAGTGATTCAAAAAGTCCATTAGCATGGAGTTTCTTCATGCGCTTTACACCAATATGACCTAAACGGCAGTGCCACAAATAAGTTGCACTATCATTATTAACTTTGCATCTTTTGGTTTCAATATTATGAATATGTGTATCACTACAATCGAGATCCAACGAACCATTTTCATTGGGTGTGTAACCATATAAGGTTTTATTCATGTAAACAAAACAACAATTTATTCTCTTACTTAAATGAATAACCGTATTGCAATAAACATGATCAAATCATATTCATGCTCAACGCAAACACCAAATAACACTTATTTAGGTTCAACACTAATCCCGAAAGTATAGGGAGTGTGCGATGATGATCATATCAATCTTGGAACCACTTCCAACACACATCGTCACTTCACCCTTAACTAGTCTCTGTTCATTCTGCAACTCCCGTTTCGAGTTACTACTCTTAGCAACTGAACCAGTATCAAATACCGAGGGGTTGCTATAAACACTAGTAAAGTACATATCAATAACATGTATATCAAATATAGCTTTGTTCACTTTGCCATCCTTCTTATCCACCAAATACTTGGGGTAGTTCCGCTTCTAGTGACCAGTCCCTTTGCAGTAGAAGCACTTAGTCTCAGGCTTAGGTTCAGACTTGGGTTTCTTCACTTGATCAGCAACTTGTTTTCCGTTCTTCTTGAAGTTCCCCTTCTTCCCTTTGCCCTTTCTCTTGAAACTAGTGGTCTTGTCAATCATCAACACTTGATGTTTTTCTTGATTTCTACCTTCACTGAATTTTGCATCGCGAAGAGCTTGGGAATTGTTTTCGTCATCCCTTGCATATTATAGTTCATCACTAAGTTCTACTAACTTGGTGATGGTGACTAGAGAATTCTGTCAATCACTATTTTTATCTGGAAGATTAACTCCCACTTGATTCAAGCGATTGTAGTACCCAGACAATGTGAGCACATGCTCACTGCTTGAGCTATTCTCCTCCATCTTTTAGCTATAGAACTTGTTGGAGACTTCATATCTCTCAACTCGGGTATTTGCTTGAAATATTAACTTCAACTCCTGGAACATCTCATATGGTCCATGACGTTCAAAACGTCTTTGAAGTCCCGATTCTAAGCCGTTTAAGCATGGTGCACTAAACTATCAAGTAGTCATCATATTGAGCTAGCCAAACGTTCATAACATCTGCATCTGCTCCTGCAATAGGTTTGTCACCTAGCGATGCATCAAGGACATAATTCTTCTATGCAGCAATGAGGATAAACCTCAGATCACAGATCCAATCCGCATCATTGCTACTAATATCTTTCAACTTAGTTTTCTCTAGGAACATATCAAAACATAGGGAAGCAATAACGCGAGCTATTGATCTACAACATAGATATGCAAATACTATCAGGACTAAGTTCATGATAAATTAAAGTTCAATTAATCATATTACTTAAGAACTCCCACTTAGAAAGACATCCCTCTAATCTTCTAAGTGATCATGTGATCCAAATCAACTAAGCCATAACCGATCATCACGTGAAATGGAGTAGCTTTCAATGGTGAACATCAATATGTTGATCATATCTACTATATGATTCACGCTCGACCTTTCGGTCTCAGTGTTCCGAGGCCATATCTGCATATGCTAGGCTCGTCAAGTTTAACCTGAGTATTCTGCGTGTGCAAAAACTGGCTTGCACCCGTTGTAGATGGACGTAGAGCTTATCACACCCGATCATCACGTGGTGTCTGGGCACGACGAACTTTGGCAACGGTGCATACTCAGGGAGAACACTTTTATCTTGAAATTTAGTGAGAGATCATCTTATAATGCTACCGTCAATCAAAGCAAGATAAGATGCATAAAAGATAAACATCACATGCAATCAATATAAGTGATATGATATGGCCATCATCATCGTGTGCTTGTGATCTCCATCTCCGAAGCACCTTCATGATCACCATCGTCACCGGCGCGACACCTTGATCTCCATCGTAGCATCGTTGTCGTCATGCCAATCTTATGCTTCCACGACTATCACTACCGCTTAGTGATAAAGTAAAGCATTACAGGGCGATTGCATTGCATACAATAAAGCGACAACCATATGGCTCCTGCCAGTTGCCGATAACTCAGTTACAAAACATGATCATCTCATACAATAAAATTTAGCATCATGTCTTGACCATATCACATCACAACATGCCCTGCAAAAACAAGTTAGACGTCCTCTACTTTGTTGTTGCAAGTTTTACGTGGCTGCTACGGGCTTAAGCAAGAACCGTTCTTACCTACGCATCAAAACCACAACGATAGTTTGTCAAGTTGGTGTTGTTTTAACCTTCGCAAGGACCGGGTGTAGCCACACTTGGTTCAACTAAAGTTGGAGAAACTGACACCCGCCAGCCACCTGTGTGCAAAGCACATCGGTAGAACCAGTCTCGCGTAAGCGTACGCATAATGTCGGTCCGGTCCACTTCATCCAACAATACCGCCGAACCAAAGTATGACATGCTGGTAAGCAGTATGACATATATCGCCCACAACTCACTTGTGTTCTACTCGTGCACAACATCAACGCATAAAACCTAGGCTCTGATACCACTATTGGGGAACATAGTAATTTCAAAAATTTCCTACGCACACGCAAGATCATGGTGATGCATAGCAACGAGAGGGGAGAGTGTTGTCTACGTACCCTCGTAGACCGTAAGCGGAAGCGTTATATCAACGCGGTTGATGTAGTCGTACGGCTTCACGATCCGACCGATCCAAGCACCGAAAGCACGACACCTCTGAGTTTTGCACACGTTCGGCTCGGTGACGTCCTCGCCTTCTCGATCCAGCAAGAGGGGCGAAGTAGTAGATGAGTTCCGGCAGCACGACGGCGTAGTGACGGTGTTGCTAAAGAACAATCTTCGCAGGGCTTCGCCTAAGCACTACGAAAACTATGACGGAGGATAAACTAGAGGAGACGGGGTTGCCGGCACACGGCTTGGTGTTTCTTGATGTGTCTTTGGTGCTAGCCTTACCCCTCTATTTATATGTTGAGCCCTGGGGTCGAAACTTGGAGTAAAAGCCTCCTCAAAGTCGGTTTCACCCGAAAGGCAAGAGTCCTTCTCGGACTCCAGGGCTAGACGTCAGGGTTCCCGGCGTCTACCCCCTAGACGCCAGGGTTCCTAGCGTCTAGCCTCTGGTCTCTGCAAAACTTCCTTTTGCACTTTCTAAAAGCCTCGTGGGCTTTCCCCTTTGGCCCAGATAAAGTGTTCTCGTGCCCAAACATTTTGGGAAACATCCGGAACCCCTTCCGGTGAATTCCGGAACCCTTCCAGAGATCAAACACTACTATCCACATATCAATCTTTACTTCTAGACCATTCCGGAGTTCCTCGTCATATCTGTGATCTCATCCAAAACTTCGAACAACATTCGGTCACCAACATACATAACTCATAGTACTATATCGCCAACGAACGTTAAGCGTGCGGACCCTACGGGTTCGAGAACTATGTAGACATGACCGAGACACCTCTCTTGTCAATAACCAATAGCGGGACCTGGATGCCCATATTGGCTCCTACATATTCTACGAAGATCTTTATCGGTCAGACCGCATAACAACATACGTTGTTACCTTTGTCATCGGTATGTTACTTGCCCGAGATTCGATCGTCGGTATCTCAATACCTAGTTCAATCTCGTTACCAGCAAGTCTCTTTACTCGTTCCGTAATACATCATCCCGCAACTCACTCATTAGTTGCAAGGCTTATAGTGATGTGCATTACCGAGTGGGCCCAGAGATACCTCTCCGACAATCGGAGTGACAAATCCTAATCTCGAAATACGCCAACCCAACAAGTACCTTTGGAGACACCTGTAGAGCACCTTTATAATCACCCAGTTATGCTGTGATGTTTGGTGGCACACAAAGTGTTCTTCCGGTAAACGGGAGTTGCATAATCTCATAGTCATTGGAACATGTATAAGTCATGAAGAAAGCAATAGCAACAAACTAAACGATCAAGTGCTATGCTAACGGAATGGGTCAAGTCAATCACATCATTCTCCTAATGATGTGATCCCGATAATCAAATGACAACTCATGTCTATGGTTAGGAAACATAACCATCTTTGATCAACGAGCTAGTCAAATAGAGGCATACTAGTGACACTTTGTTTGTCTATGTATTCACACATGTATTATGTTTCCGTTTAATACAATTCTAGCATGAATAATAAACATTTATCATGATATAAGGAAATAAATAATAACTTTATTATTGCCTCTAGGGCATATTTCCTTCAGTGGGTTGCTCCTTCATTTTCTGGCCCTCTCCCGATGCTTCCAGGGTCTCTTATGTCTAGGAAAAAATCTCCAAAAAGTTTCGTGGCAATTGGAGTTCATTTGATATTGATATTCTGGAAAACCAAAAACAGGCAAAAAACAACAAGTGACACTTGGCACTAAGTTAATAGGTTAGTCCCAAAAAATGATATATAATGACATATAGTTGCATATAAAACATCCAAGATTGATACTATAATAGCATGGAACAAAAAAATTATAGAGACATTGGAAACGTATCATTGCCCTTGGCCACAAGGCACGCCTTGTACTTCTCAATAGTACCATTGGGCCTTTAGCTTCATTTTGAACACCCACTTATGGCCCACGGGTTTACAATCATATGGTTGTTATGTTAGCTCCCAAGTTCCATTAGAAAGAAGTGAGTCTATCTCATTATGAGCGGCTTCTTTCCAGTCATCTACATTTGGAGATGCATATGCTTCTACAATATACTTGGGAGTGTCATCCACAAGGTATACAATGAAATGGTTACCAAAAGATTTTGCAATCCTTTGTCTCTTGCTCCTCGCAGGAGCTTCATTGTTATCATTCTCAAGGACTTCCTCAGGTGATTGTTCCAAATACTCATCAGATATACTAGATTCATGATTTATCTCAGAAGAAAATCTAGCAATGCTATGCATATCTTTCATAGGAAATATATTCTAAAAAATTGCATCACAAAATTCCATTATAGTATCAACATGCATATCAGGTAGCTCAGATTTAACTACTAAAAATCCATATGCAATGCTCCGCTGAGCATAGCCTAGAAAGACACAATCCACTATCTTTGATCCAAGTTTGCATTCCTTAGGGATATGAATATTGACCTTCGCCAAGCATCCCCAAGTGCGCAAATAAGAAAGTGATGGTTTTCTCCCAACCCACTCCTCATAAGGGGTTTTCTCTTTATTCTTGTTAAGAACTCTATTCATGACATGACATGAAGTCAATATAGCCTCCCCACCATGCCTTCGATAAACTAGCAGTGTCTAACATGGCATTCACCAAGTAATCAGTGTGTTGTTTTTCCTCTCGGTGACCCCGTTCGATTGGATGAATAGGGAGGTGTCCTCTCTGGAATAATACTGTGTTCCTCATAAAATTCATCAAATAATATGGGAAAATACTCTCCACCATGATCTGACCTAAGACGCTTAATCTTTCTCTCTAGTTGATTTCCAACTTCAACTTCATAGATTTTGAAGTTGTCTAAAGCTTCATCTTTAGTTTGCAACAAATAAACATAGCAAAATCTAGTCGCATCATCAATCGACATCATGAAATATCTCTTTTCATCTTCTGTTAACACACCATTCATCTCACATAGATCAGAATGTATGGGTTCTAGAGGTGCCAAGTTTCTCTCATCGACAGCCATGTGAGGCTTTCGAGGTTGCTTCGATTGCACACAACTATGCCACTTAGAATCTTTGGCAACCGTGAAATTCAGAATTAAACTCATATTGGATAGCCGAGACATTAAACTAAATTTAACATGACATAATCGAGAGTGCCAAACACTTGCATCACTATTAATACTAGCATAAATTTGTTTTACTGACTTATTGCAGAAATCCGGAAGCGAATAGAGGAACAAGCCTCCGCACTCATAGCTTTTACCTATAAACTATCATATCTCGACACAATTACTTCATTCGACTCTAAAACTATCTTAAATCCATCTCGACATAGAAAGCAAAGCTGAGGCAGAGACTATGCATAGGGTTGCGTTCACGAAGAGCCAGCTCGTCTCAGCCTAGGTGCTCAGGGAACCGACACTCAAGGAGGCTTGGGCCCTCGATCGGTCTAAGACGACCATCAAGTCGGTCACCTGCCATCGGCGCTGGTGCAACAACCAGCTCCTCAAAGTGACATTGGTGAAGTCAGGGCACGCCGCCATCATCCAAATCTCCCGCCTTCATCCCAACCGCTACCGGAAGAACGTCTGGCGAGCGTTCGAATTGGTGCGATGACAACGACGACGACAAAGACGGGCGTGCGGACAGCGGCTTGGACGACGAGAAGGTCCCTGTGGCCAAGGAGACCATGCCTACAAGGTCACTATCTGGTATCTCGTCTAATTTTGTTTAATTTAGGTTAAATTTAGTTTCAACTTTGTTAAATTTCATTCGTTTGGTTGTAATATATGAAACTTGCTTCAAGTTTGTCTCGTTTAGCTGACATTTTGTCCATACTTGTGTTTGAATCATCTGAAATGGGTTGGCCAATTGATACCTGTGATTGGATGGCCGACAATTCAACTGCTATCCGCGAACACGATCCGATGTATCCACAAACATTTGATGCCATCCATTTTTTTAATCCGTGTTGTAGTTTTTTTGAAAAGAACGATGTACCCCGGGCCTCTGCATCTGGGCGATGCATGCAGCCATTTTATTAATTATTCACAAAGTCCTTATAAGGTAATACATTAGTAAGTCTGAAGCCACCATCTTGGCAACACCTGTCGCTACTCCTATCCCCGTGATGAAGGGGTGTCGAATGTCTGAGCCTAATACCAAACAGACATCGCGCCAACACCTAACATCTAATGTTGGATGACCCATCCAAGCCACAATACTTGGATTGGGTTACAAACTGGTCCGACGCATTTTTAGTGGGCACCACATGTGCACGCTGCAAGGGTCGTCACCTCCTTCATCCACCGATCCATCCTCAGATCAGATACTGACGCATCGACCTTGTCAGGCCTCTTTGCCATCGACACCACCACGACTCCAGACAGCGTCGTCCTCCTGCGCGAGTCCATCGCCACCCCATCGGACGCCGAGTCTCCACCGCGCCACGCCGCCGAGATCCGCCGCCATCGATGTGTAGGATGAAGCACCGCTCCACCACCTATCGACGCCCAACCACCAAGCCATCCACATGTCCGTCCAGCCGATGAATGTCTCCAAAGATGATGCCCCCACGGGGGTGACGATGAATACGGTGCCATCATCCGATCCAGGAGGCCCCTCAATGCCTCCAATGAGGGCTACGACGCTCACAGGCGACACCGTCAATGATAGCCTCGTCCAGGTCTGAGGTTTCCCCCTGAAAGAATGGAGCAAGGGATGCCCCACCATCGCCTCCAACGAGGAAAACGACACCCATGGGCGCCGCCGACGGCGATGGCGTCCTCACCCACTTCAGCAACTAGGCCACGATCCCCTCCTCCAGTTCATCAGCCGCCGGGAAGCCACCGCGAGGCAACACCCACCGACCAGATCCCTTTGGACCAACGGTGAAAACAGCCAAAGCTAGAGGAGGTCACATCGTTGCGTGACCGACGCCATGGCCACACACACATTGTCCCGAGGAGCCCGCTCAAGATCCACCGTCACAGCCACACCTCCAAGCCGCGACGGGGGGACGCCCCGCCGCCGCCATCATCCCCCCGCACGGGCTTTGTCCAGCCGAGATCCGGCGGCGGCGGGAGGGGAGGCAGAGGGGAGGGGAGGGGAGGCGGAGGAGATCGGATCTGGAGGGGAGGGGAGGAGGAAGGGAGGTGGAGGCGGACGACAATTGGAGGCGGAGATCAGGATCTAACTTTGCATTACTGAAGACGATGAGGTCGTTTGTCCATTCGCATTGGAGTTGCCCTAACAATCTGTAGCATCTTTCTAGCCCCTCACTAACTACTCCCTCCATTCCAACGAATAAGACGCGCACACGCCCTAAAATTTAACTCTTACCACATATTTAGACCAACTTTATATGATTATATGTGATAAAAATTATATAGTTGATTTCGTATTGAAAAGCAGTTTTCAGTGATATAATTGTTACAATTATATATACTATCCATCTAATTTATGGTCAAAGACTTTATTCGTTTTTTTTTTTAGAATGTAGGGAGTAGTACGAGGGAAGTACACATAACATGTGACTTGTTCGCTTGAGCCTTGAGGCACACACGATGACCTAGATGATCGGTTGTGACACACGATGAACTAGAACTAGAAGAAAAGGGTATGATCTATTGTGACACACGACGAACTAAATTATATCTAGAAGAAAAGGCTGTGGTCTATATTATGTAGTTCGAAAGAACGTGTGCTACTTTTAGTACATAATAGTTTGCAGTTTAAAAAATAATCACTTGAGCTGGTTTGCCCGAGTGGTTAAGGGGGAAGACTTAAGATCTTCTGCACATAAGTGCGCGTGGGTTCGAACCCCACAGCCAGCAGGATTATTTTGCACCTTTTGCTTCTGAGTGGTAGCTAGCGGTATTTTTGTTATATATAATGAGGTTTTCTGGCCTGCTGGACTCGAACCCCACAGCCAGCAGGATTTTTTTTTTTGCATGCTTTTCTTTTTGATTGGTTAGCTAGCGCCATTTGTGTCATATAATAAGTTTTTTTTCCATGCCGTATATACCCAATTTTTCATCACAGTGCAATGAAACGTATCTATATTAGCAATTAGTATGGAACATGTGCTAGTGTTGAATGATTACTAGAATATAAATAAGTTGTAATTGAAAGTTTTGAAAGGTACCCCTATTTTAATTTAAAAGGATTGATATAAAATTACTAAATGAGGTGGTGTGGCATATCATGTATGATTGCTGTAAGGCCCCTGCTTATCTCTAGATCGATAATTTGATCAACATGATATCAGTTAAAAATGATAAAACAATACAATTGATTATTTTGTTAAGATTCACTTTATTTTTCCCTTGTGTTGTTTTCATGGTTGAGCTGAATTTTCGACTTGCCCTTGTTTGGGGTGAGTCAATTTTCTTATTGGGCTTGAAGCCCGTTACCCATTTTCTGTTTTTTCCCCTTGTTTTTATGTGTGTTTTTTGTTTTTCTTGGTTGTCTTTTTTTGTCACCTAATGAGATTTTTTTTGCAATATATACCCAACTTTTAATCACGGTGTGTAGAAACATTTCTATATTAACAATTGCATATTGTGCGTGTGGGTTTGAAGCCCATAGCCAGCAGGATTATTTTTTTTGCATGCTTTCCTTTTCAGGTTGTTAGCTAGCGTCATTTTTGTCATATAATAAGGTTTTCTTTCATGCAGTATATACCCACTTTTCATCATAGTACAGTGACAAATTTCTATATTAGCAATTACATATGGAACATGTGCTAGTGCTGAATGATTGCTAGAATATGAATACATTGTAATTGAAATTTTTGAAAGGTACACTTATTTTAATTTAAATGAGTTAATTTAAATTTACTAAATGAGGTGGTGTCGCATATCATGCATGACTGCTCTAAGGCTCACGTTTATCTCTAGATTGATAATTTGATCAACATAATATGAGTTAAATATGATAAAATAATACTCCTACCATTGATTCTTCTGTTTTTATCATTTATGCCACTAATTGTGTCCCACTATCCAATTTTTCCATTAGAAGTTACAACTGCTCAAAAATACTAACGTTTTGTGAGATGCTTGCTCAAAAATGCCACTAGATATCTAAAAAATGCCATCGTTTCGTCAAATGTTTCCTCAAAAATACCATTAGACATTGTTATTGTCACGACAAACCCGTTAACCATTTTATATGACAAAAATACCCCTAGACCCACATGTCAGTTCTCTCTATCTCACAATGACAAGTGTGCCCTCACTTGTCAGGAGTAAGTAAGCGAATAATTTACGAGAAAATAAGAATGCTGTTAGGATTAAGTGGGACTCACGCTTTATTGTACTGAGATAGAGGGAGAGCTAACATGTTGGTCCATAAGTATTTATGTCATTATAACATGGCAAACGAGATTTGAGCTGACAGTAATGGTGCCCGGCGGCATTTTTTAGCATGTGTCTAACGAGGCGATGGCATCTTTTAGCAGTTGAAATTCCTAATGGCAAAACTGAGTAGTGGGACACAACTAATGACACAAATGATAAAAAAAACCATTCTTTTTTTTTTCTAAGCGAATCTCTCGAAGCCAAACATTAAAGCAATTGTCTAGGTCGGAGAAATCACAAGGTGTCCCTACACTATAACTCACCACACTCCACATGTATCTAGCTTGGGGGCATTGTATTTTTTGAAAGATCCAGCGCTGCTGGCGTTCATATATTAAGCAGAAAGCAACGGAAAGAGCAAATACATGGGGTAGATCCTAAGATCGCGTAGTCCAGAAAAACTAAAAATTACATTAGCCGATCCCTGTTGGTGGTTCAGCAAAATGCAGCTATAGGCAGCGTGCTCCTGCCTGGCGCCATAGCTCAATGGCTCGGTGGCTTGAGGCCACCACGTCTCTGACCAGCGCATGCTTAGCCCGAAAAATGCAATTGTTGCGCTCAAGACATAGTTGCCAAAGCACAATCATAATGATAGACTTGATTCCCTTCCGTTCATCTCCAGGTGTTGCAACAACGATCACTTCAACGATGTCAGTTGCCTTGTCGAGGTGCCCCCAAGTGGCCGGGTTCGCAGCTCGGCAGCCAACCCAGGTGGCGACAGCTTCCCACACCTGCTTGGCGATCGGGCAGTGCCAGGACAGGTGCACCGAGCACTCTAAGCTCCCGAGGCAGAGAGGGTAGAAATAGCCATTGCTCCAGCCCTGCCGTTGCAGCTTGTCGTTGCACCACAACTTGTTTGGGTGAAGGGCAGAAATAGGCATTGCTTGGGGGCACTGTTTAACTCTGGGGTCTTAACCTTCCACATAAATCTATTAGGACATTTTTCTCTAATCTATAAGACAGAATATGAGGCTACACGGTGGAGTAAAGAAAAAGTGGCCGACCTAAAAAAAGTCGCCTGAGACATAGCCGGTTTCAAATTTATAGCAGTCTTCCTAAAACCCAGTCGACTTGTATTTAGTACTATATTCGTGAGATCTTACATTGGGATTTGTGCACATTCTTATTTTTCAGTTTTTTTCTTCTTTCTTACTCAGACATAGCCAGTTCCAAATTTATAATCATCAATCGGTGTGAATTTTGGCAAACGAAATATGCACACACGACAATCTTGGTCTTCAGCTCACGTTGATACATACGCAACGGATAACACACGTGGAGTTCGGCTACTGGCTGCGGAAGTCCATGTCCATGAGCTCCCGTGCCTCGCTGACGAGCGCGCAGAGGCTCACCGCGTGCCGGCTCACCCCGGCGCTGCCGGAGAACACGTGGAAGCACTCCAGCTCCGACGTCGTCTCCGCCACGCGCCGCAGCTCCCGCCCCATCCCCGCCGCCGCCATCAGCTCCGCGAACGACGAGTCCATCCTCAGCATCCCGATCAGGAACTCCACCGTGAACCGTCTGATCCGCGGCACCTTGATCGAAGGGCTGCTGTACCTCGTCAGCACGTGCACCAGCCTGTTCACCAGGTCCACCTCGCTGACGCCGGCGCGGGCGAGGTGGCGGGCCAGCTCATGAGGCCCCATGAGCCTCATTGCCTGCGCCGCGAGGCCCAGCGACACCTCCAGCAGCTTCGACTTCTTGGCCATGATGTTGCGCAGCACCGTGGCGGCGCCGGACGTGACGGCGCGAACCTCCGGGAACCGCTCGCCGCCGGTGTACGCGCACAGGTTGGTGAGGATCCTTGCCGCGCCGACCCCGACGGCGTTGTCACTCAGCGCCTCCACGAGGCGGTCGACAACGGCGGGGGCGGCGTTGAGTATCCTCTCGCAGTTGTGCGGGCTGTCGAGCGCCAGCATGGCGAGCGCCTCGCCGGCCTCGACGCGCACGGCGTCACCCTCGTCAGTGATGCCTTGCCGGAAGAACATGGCGAGGAGGAGCGAGATGACACTGCCGGTGCCGCCGATCTTCTCACGCGCGTCCTTGTCCATGGCTAGCCGGGTGAGCACCTCGGCGCTGAGGCGCTGCAGCTCCAGGTGGCTGGTGGCGTGCTGCAGCACGGCGCGGATGTTGCTGACCGTGAACACGATCTCCGCCACCTCTCGCCGCAGCTGTCTCCCTGTGCTCCCGGTCGTGTCGGCGAGCATCCTGATCACCTGCAGCGACCGCTTCACTGCTTTAGCGCGCGATTGGGTGATAACCGTGGATGGTGCGCCGGCTGCGCCGATGCTGGAGAAGTCGATGATCTTGTCGAGGAGGCCCCGGGCGTTGCCGATTTTGCTGCAGTTGTCGTGGTCTTGTGCGAGCCTCTTGATGATGAGGAGGCCGAGTAGGTTGCACTCCTCGTCCGCGGCATAGAGCAGCGACGACACGGACTCGATGGCGCCTGGAACGCCGGCGACCCTGAGCGCGTTCCGCTTCTTGCTGGCGAGCTTGGACACGACGAGTGCCGCGGACGCTCTCGCCCCGGCCTCCGCCGCGCCCTTCCAGCCGAGCATCTCCACCAACCGCTCCATGACTGCCGCTGACGTGCCGACCCGATGCAGCGCCGCGTCACCGAGCCGTGGGCTCCCGGCGACGTTGACGAGGATGCCGACGCCGATCCGCTGCTCGTCGTGCGAGCCCTCCACGAGGAGCTCCTCGGCGAAGGAGACGAGGTCCATGCGGAGGCCGTCGAATATGCTCCCGTCGACGCACCGAGAGTATGCGTCGTAGAAGAAGCGGCGGATGGCGAGGAGCCCCGGTGCGCCAGCGAGGTGGCACTCGCTCGCGACGCGCTCGAGCAGACGGCCGTGGCTCACCTCCCACTCCCACACCGCCTTCTCCGCGAGGAAGAGAAGCGCCTCCGCCAGCGCGAGCCCGTAGAAGATGTCCAGCGCCGATCGCCGGTTAGTCCGCGCGTCCTCCGCTTCGCCGAAGTCCTGCCTGACGAGCCGCACCGCCGACAGCGTGACGCAGGCCGTGGCGGACGCTAGCTGCAGCCAGTAGAAGGCCCTCCCGACGTGCCTCGACAGGAAGCCCCAACTCTTCAATCTCCAGCTCCATTTAGACGACGAGGCATCCATATTCTTGGGGCTGCCGCCGCGGCCGTCGAGGCCGAAGACGAAGCGGAAGGAGCGGGCGACGAGGCGGAAGCTGGAGCGGCCGGCAGCGGAGAGCGACCAGGTGGCCTGGTGCTGCCACTCGAGCTCGTGGCTGCGGCTGAAGATGCGTGCGCCCTCGATGAGGAGGATGATGGTGACGGACCAGAAGTCGTCCTTGCCGAGGGTGATGGCGAAGCCGCCGAGGAGGACGACGGTGGCCCAGATGAACCCCAGCGCGCCCAGCCCGCTGGCCGCCTTCTCCAGGATCGCCAGCCGCAGCGCCAGCAGCGTGAGCCTCCGCTCGGGCCCCTCCGCCGCCGCCCCACCGCCGTCGACTCGCTCGCTGCACGAGGCGGCGGCCGCGTCGAGGCTGGCCGACCCGCCGCCCTCGAGGCTGGAGCGCGGGGGCGAGTCATCCGACAGCTGCGGCTCGAACGGCGTGGCGGAGAACCCCCCCGCCGCGCTCGGCTGGCCCTCGATGAGCACCCGCACAGACCGGCTAATGTCGGAGCTGACACCGCCGCCGTCCATCGACCGGTGTCCAAGATCGAGCAGGCAGCTAATACAACACACTGGATCAATGCAATGCAATGCTATGCTGGATGTGAGGCGTTGTTCTTGAGTTCTTGACCTGGTACGTGACAGATACCTGATAGCGTGCGTATATATATGCGTGGAATGCATCATCCGGCCGCCATGGACGAGGGATACGGGGTGTCACTCCTTGGGTTGCGTGGGCGCGGGAGTTGTGTTTGTCCGGAAGGCAAGGGAGGATCAGGAAGACGGTGCGCGCGCGCGTGCAGATGTGGCGAGCGTTTGCACGGTTGGGGTCGACGGATGGGACGGGATGGAGGGACGGGATCGGTTCTCCGCGGGTCTGGGGGTGGTGTGGAAGCAAGGAGAACCGATCCAAGCGCGGCGCGTGCTGTCCACCGCTCGATCGTCGCACGCTTGCTTGCTTGCTTGCTTGTGCACACCAAGCGTTGTGCGAGATCATCCGTCAGCGGCCTAATTTGAATCATACACATGGGAATGGGATTCATGACGCGCTATTAATTTCCTTGTCGTGAGCTCAATCGATCGTGTCGATCACACGGACGTATACGTTCGTACAAACGATCGTACGTACTTCGAGTCGATGCTAGCTACCTAGCCATGATGGCATGATCTAGAGACTAGATCGAGATGTCCACTCGCAGATTAGACTAAACCTTGGCTTGCAAGTGTCGTTCATCATGCGTAAGGAGTGCAGTACTAGGTTAACATTAATCATGCGATTAGGCAAAGTCAATTAATTCATGAATTCTTGACAACTTTGATACCTCTCGCCCGGCACGCTACACACACACATACTCCAATCATACATATGCGTATGGGTATTATTCCCCGAAACAGAGATGAAACATACGGTGTTCTTCAGTCCAAATTGATAAATGAATGGTGGGTCTATGTCGTATACATCCTTGATAATTATTACTCCGACAGAACTAACCTTCCTAGCTACTAACTTTTTCGCCCTTTTTGGCTAGCTCGTTTTCTTTTGGTCGGTTAGCAGATAAGATCACTATCTATCCGGTCTTAGAAGCGACCAATTCCTGAGCCAGACAAAGCATTCATCAAGAGAGGCCGGCTGATGTAGAGAGCAAGATCGATTTCCAATATTGCTTCGGCCGGCAAGCGATTATTTCTAGAGCATGCTCGAGCTGTATGGCGTAAAAGAAATGTGGCATTGCCAAATTTGTTTTAGTGAGGTGGTTAATGACACTCTTCTCTCTAAAATAGGAGTGACATGTTTTTAGCATAAAGTGGCAATGGCAACAGAGAGGCACGGAGCATGATATAAACCACATTGCTTCTTCTTTTCCTTTCTTTGCGAAAAAACCACATTGCTTCGGCCTGCAAGAAATCAAGACCCCTCATGAACGTGCTCGAACATTTCGTACAAATATCTTGTGAAGCAATTTTTTGACAAAGGACGTTTTTATTATCTTAAAATGTAGCATCAAAGTGATACAAAGCATTAAGAGTATCACCCAGCCTCTGCATAATTAGGATGCACACATCCAAATACCAGTAGTCTGATAAACTGAAAGATAAAAGACCGACAATTCGGCAACAGTAGAGTCCATAGACCGACACTATGCCTATGTCGAAAGAGATGGTGGACCGATCCGAAGATTATGCTGCCACCCATGTTGGGTAAAAACCTCCATAGCCACCTGCTCCAACAGCGTACACACCGCCTTGAATAGCGGTTGGTACTCCGTTCGTTGTAGCGTACACCACGTACAAAGCGAGTGCGTACAACAAAATATAACCAGCAAAGAAGAAGCATTTTTGTCATTAAAAACAACATCGTTTCTACATAGCCAAAGCGACCATAGAAAGGCATACACTCCCACCATTATTAGTGTTATGTACCTATTTGAAATACCGTCCAGTCAATGACCGAAAATATTGGCAACATTTGTGGGCGGATACAAATTTGAGGCTATTTGGATGGCTGACCACGTAGAACGCGCAAACTTACAATGAAAAAGAGGTATTTAATTGTCTCGTCATGAGTACAAAAACAACACTTCTTACTTCTCGACCAATTGCGTCGTGCGAGGTTGTCTTTTGTTAGCACAACTCCCCTACGGAGATACCACATGAATATTTTGACTTTAAGTGGTACCTTCTCTTTCCAATTTTTCTTGTTATTACTCATCGGTACCTCAGAATGTGTGAGTGCATGATACATAGAGTTTACTGTGAAAGACCCCGATGTAGTAAGGTTCTAGCGAAACACATCACGACCTTGTGTCGGGTTAATCGAATCCATACGGGACAAGAATTTATTCCATGACATAAGTTGGGTGCCAATCAAATCCCGCCTGAACGAAATATTTGGCGGGGATGAGCCGAGCACTTGTGCAAAAGTTATTCTTATCGTGCACAATGTTGTATAATGCTGGGTATTGTTCTCGAAGACTAGCATTGCCTAGCCAGATGTCTTCCCAAAAACGAATCTCCGACCCGTCCTTTATCGGAGAGATCCAAAGTGAAAGAGATGTTTCTTTGTCGCCATTAGGCCGGTCCAAAAGTGTGAGTCTCCAGGTTTCCAATATATCCGAGACACTGCCTTTTGGCCTATATACTTATTGCGCAGCTTGGTTTGCCAAACAACATCCTCAGTAAGAAGTTTGAACAACTATTTACTAAGTAGAGCCTCATTCTTGACCTGCAGCTCATGAATACCGAGGCCACCCTGGTCTTTCGGCCTACAAATCACACTCCATTTGGCCAACCTATATTTTTTTCACCATCTCCTTGCCAAAAGAACCTGGACCTAAAATAGTCCAGTCTTTGCAAGACCCCTTTTGGGAGCTGGAAGAACGAAAGCATATAGAGGACTATATTTGTGAGGACAGAGTTTATTAAAACCAATCGTCTCCAACTGAGAGCAATTTGCTTTTCCAGCCGTTCAAGCGTTTCTCTAGCCGCTCCTCTACATGCTTCCACTCCGCAATGGTGAGACACCGATAATAAATTGCTATTCCCAAATATTTAATTAGGAATTGTCCATGTGCACAACCAAAAAGGTCAGCATAATCGCCAATGCCTCAACGGCTTCTCCAAAGCAGAACAATTCACTTTTATGGAAGTTAATCTTAACACCTGACATTTGCTCAAATGCTGACAACAGAACTTTCAAGTTTCTAGCCTTGTCTAGGTCATGTTCCATAAAGAGAATTGTGTCATCGACATATTGCAGAATAGAGAGACCACCATCCACTAGATGTGGCACTACTCCAGTAATCTGGCTGTCCTGCTGGACGCGCTCAATCAGAATAGCCAACATGTCAGCCACAATGTTAAATAACATTGGGGATATGGCGTCACCCTGTCATAGTCCTTTTTTGTCTGAAAGTAATGGCCGACATCATCATTGACTTTGATGGCTACCTCCAATTACAAAAATTTGGATCCACTTACGCCATTTATCGGAGAAGCCTTTCATCCTTAGGGCATGTTGGAGGAAAGACTATTTGACCTTGTCATAGGCTTTTTCAAAGTCTATTTTGAATACTACTCCACTCATGTGTTTTCCAGTGCATCTCATGGATGGTCTCATGCAGGATTACTATGCCATCGAGTATGTTCCTTCCTTGCATGAAAGTTGTTTAAGATGGCTGGACAACATGGTCAACTACCGAGTTTAATCTATTCGTCGCCACTTTGTTGAAAATCTTGAAGCTAACATCAAGGAGGCATATGGGTCTGAACTATTGAATCCGTTCGGCCTCCTTAATCTTCGGCAATAAGACAATCTCTCCAAAATTAAGTCTGAATAGGTCAAGTCGGTCAGCATGAAAACAATTGAACAACTCCAAAAGGCCAGACTTGATGATATCCCAGAAATTCTGATAGAATTCTACGGGGAAACCATCAGAGCCTGGAGCTTTGTTATGTTCCATTTGGACCAATTGGAAGTACCTTGTATTACTATCACCCATCAAAATGAAATCAACTTTGGATCTTTGGTAGTATTTGATCTCCTCTTCTCGCAGTAGACGGGCAACCATCTCATTAGATTTATTTTTCAGTTCAATCTCTTGCTGAGATAGTGTGCACGTCTCTGTAATTTTGTCGAGGTCAACAACGATGGTGCAAAGCCTTTCTTTTTCTTTTTTATAAATTCCGTTGGTGTGTTTTTCCCATCGATAGAGGTGTCACCTCATGGCTTTTATTTTAAAGATCCATCGCTGAATAGGTGTACGACCTACAGCGGGCCTCTCCCAAACATCCTTGATTATGTCTATGAATCCGTCCCTATGCAGCCATCCCAATTCAAATTTGAAAGGGCGCCCGGTGGCTGGGTTTGTAGAGTTAGAATCTAGAATGATGGGTGCATGATCCGGTAAGGCCTTGATACGTGCTACTTCTTGAGCTTGCGTTGGTTTTCCCTTAAAGAGGAAAGGGTGATGCAGCAAAGTAGAGATAAGTATTTCCCTCAGTTTGAGAACCAAGGTATCAATCCAGTAGGAGACAACGCATAAATCACCTAATACCTGCACAAATAATCAAACAACTTTCACCCAACGTGATAAAGGGGTTGTCAATCCCTTCACGGTCACTTGCAAAAGTGAGATCTGATAGAGATAGATTAAACTAAACAAACGATAAAGTAAATATTTTGGTATTTTTGGTTTATAGATCAGAAAGTAAAAGGTTGCAAAATAGTAGATCAGAAACTAATATGGAGGAAAATAGTAAATCGAAAACTTATATGATGGAAAATAGACCCGGGGGCCATAGGTTTCACTAGAGGCTTCTCTCAAGATAGCAAATAATACGGTGGGTGAACAAATTACTGTCGAGCAATTGATAGAAAAGCGCAAAGTTCTGACGATATCTAAGGCAATGATTATGAAATATAGGTATCATGTCTGTGTCAAGTAGACCGAAACGATTATGCATCTACTACTATTAATCCACACATCGACTGACTTCTGCCTGCATCTAGAGTATTAAGTTCATGGAGAACAGAGTAACGCGTTAAGTAAGATGACATGACGTAGAGGAATTAACTCAAGCAATATGATGAAAACCCCATCTTTTTATCCTTGATGGCAACAATACAATACGTGCCTTGCTGACCCTACTGTCACTGGAAAAGGACACTTCAAGATTGAACCCAAAGCTAAGCACTTCTCCCATTGCAAGAAAAACCAATCTAGTTGGCCAAACTAAACCGATAGTTTGAAGAGAATTACAAAGATCTCAAATCATGCATATAAGAATTCAGAGAAGATTCAAATAATATTCATAGATAAGCTGATCATCAATCCCCAATTCATCGGATCTCACCAAACACACCGCAAAAGAAGATTACATTGGATAGATCTCCAAGAACAATGAGGAGAACATGGTATTGAGAATCAAAGAGAGAGAAGAAGCCATCTAGCTACTAGCTATGGACCCGTAGTCTGAGGTAAACTACTCACGCTTCATCGGAAGGGCAATAGAGTTGATGTAGAAGCCCTCCGCGATCGAATCCCCCTCCGACAGGATGCCGGTAAAGGCCCCTAGATGAGATCTCACGGGTACAGAAGGTTGCGGCGGTGGAAAAGTGTTTTTGTGGATACCTCTGGTGGTTTGGGAATATAGGTGAAAGAATTAGGTCAGGGGAGTCAGGGGGGGTCACAAGGCAGGGGCATGCCCTCCACCCTTGTGGCCGCCTCGTGGCTCCTCTGACTTGAACTCCAAGTCTCATGGTGTCTTCTGGTCCAAGAAAAATCATCGCGAAAGTTTTATTCCGCTTGGATTCCGTTTGGTATTCCTTTTCTGCGTAGCTCAAAAACAAGGAAAAAACAGAAACTGGCATTAGGTTCTAGGTTACTAGGTTAGTCCCAAAAATAATATAAAATAGCATATTAATGCATATAAAACATCCAAAACAAATAATATAATAGCATGGAACAATAAAAAATTATAGATAGTTGGAGACGTATCAATACGCTCTAGGGCTCGCACAGTTACCGGAGGAAAGTTTAGTTCCCATTTTGTATCCATTAGTAACCTATCGACCTTCTTGTATGTCGGCACAGATCGGTTGTTCGCCCAAGTGATCTGACGCCCCGACATACTGGCCTCCCAAAGATCCAAACTGTCTATCACAACATTGAATAGGAAAGGCCAATGAGTGTCGAAGCAGTCATTATTTTTCTCTTCCTAGTACCTCAGAATGTTAAAGTCCCCTCCAATAAGCATTGGGTACGGGTTATTCTTAGCCAGGTTAATGAATTCCCGAAGGAAAGCAGATTTATGCTCATCTTGGGCAGCCCCATAGACAGAGACAAGAGTCCATGTAAAATTATCAGCTCTATTTAGCAGGTGAAATTTTATATGAAATTCACCAATCGAAAAAGCCAACAAGTCCATGGTTATTTTCCTTATCCCAATAAGGATTCTTCTAGATCTTCCATGAGCTGGTAGACTATGCCATGTGTATTCGAAACCACCTGATAGATGATCGAGGACATGCAGGCGAAAGTCACACTTGCCAGCCTCGGAAATTGCCACAAAATCCAAACCATGTTCCTGGACACAATCATTGATGTGTTTATGTTTAGCCAAGTTTGAGAGACCTCTGCTATTTCAAAATATGCCTCTCATGTGGAAACTTGGGTTTGTGTTGAACTCTTTGCCTTCTTGGGCGTTTTTTGTTTCTTTTTAGAAGAGTGCGATTTAGATTTCCGCAAAGACACCGTGAAGTCACAAAACATGGACCCAGGTCTTGCATCATCCAATCCAACCTTTGTAACCTCACCAACCAAGTGGGATATAAGCGGACCATCATATTTGGCATTCGCTTCATCATCCTGCTTGGTTTCAGGGTCAGGTATGGTGGTTTTACATTTCGGAGAAACCTTTAAGCGGTCGATCTCCATATGTTTAAGCACCCGTACTGACCCCATTACAGATACCTCGTCCATTCAGTCATTTCTCTCTTTATCCGACAACCATATTTCTACCATTTTAAATAAAGTCGGTGTATCTATGGGAAATAATGATAATGAAATCTTGTGAAGCAGTTAGGGAGCAAAAACTTATGACGCTAGATGAGTCTTGCAATACACATTCTTGGTATAAAATGTTGAATATTTGAGAAATTTTTCATAGAAATTAATTCAAAAATGCAAATAGATAAATCATGACAATCATAAAAGACATGATAATTGGTTTAGGTAACAAAGTACTAAAACTAGTCATTCTACGAGGTAAACAAAAGACAAGCATATTTTTGCCACTAAGTTTTGTGAATGGTCATATACATTGTGGATGGAGACTTCTCGCTGAGATCAGCTTATGCCACTAAGTTTGTTGAGCGTGAGGTCATACCCATAGCGGAATTCACTTGGAAATCCAAGGCCCCTCTGTAGTGCCGCCTCTTCATGTGGATAGCTTTGGGGAACATATGTTGGACATCCAACAGACTTGACATGAGAAGACGGTCGTACTAAGATGCTTGCCCATTTTGTGCTCAACATGAGGAAACAATCAATCACATTCTACTGAGTTGTGTTGCGAGGACTGTCTGGTGCGAAATCTGCATCGCCCTTGGTTGTGGGCTCTGTCTTGACAAATGACACACGTGACAAATGGTGCATTAGTGTGGTCGGTGGAGGACACAAACCAAGAGACATACAAGCCATTCTCATCTTGACCACGCGGGTGAAGGAAATATGCCCTAGAGGCAATAATAAAGTTATTATTTATTTCCTTATATCATGATAAATGTTTATTATTCATGCTAGAATTGTATTAACCGGAAACATAATACATGTGTGAATACATAGACAAACAGAGTGTCACTAGTATGCCTCTACTTGACTAGCTCGTTGATCAAAGATGGTTATGTTTCCTAACCATAGACATGAGTTGTCATTTGATTAACGGGATCACATCATTAGGAGAATGATGTGATTGACTTGACCCATTCCGTTAGCATAGCACTTGATCATTTAGTTTGTTGCTATTGCTTTCTTCATGACTTATACATGTTCCTATGACTATGAGATTATGCAACTCCCGTTTACCGGAGGAACACTTTGTGTGCTACCAAACATCACAATGTAACTGGGTGATTATAAAGGTGCTTTACAGGTGTCTCCGAAGGTACTTGTTGGGTTGGCGTATTTCGAGATTAGGATTTGTCACTCCGATTGTCGGAAAGGTATCTCTGGGCCCTCTCGGTAATGCACATCACTTAAGCCTTGCAAGCATTGCAACTGATGAGTTAGTTGCAAGATGATGTATTACAGAACGAGTAAAGAGACTTGCCGGTAATGAGATTGAACTAGGTATTGAGATACCGACGATCGAATCTCAGGCAAGTAACATACCGATGACAAAGGGAACAACGTATGTTGTTATGTGGTCTGACCGATAAAGATCTTCATAGAATATGTGGGAGCCAATATGAGCATCCAGGTTCCGCTATTGGTTATTGACCGGAGACGTGTCTCGGTCATGTCTACATTGTTCTCGAACCCGTAGGGTCCGCACGCTTAAGGTTTCGATGACAGTTATATTATGAGTTTATGAGTTTTGATGTACCGAAGGAGTTCGGAGTCCCGGATGAGATCGGGGACATGACGAGGAGTCTCGAAATGGTCAAGACGTAAAGATCGATATATTGGACGACTATATTCGGACATCGGAAAGGTTCCGAGTGATTCGGGTATTTTTCGGAGTACCGGAGAGTTACGGAATTCGCCGGGGAGTATATGGGCCTTATTGGGCCATACGGGAATAGAGGAGAGAGGCCAAAAGGGAGGAGGCGCGCGCCCCCCTCTGGTCCGAATTGGACAAGGGGTGCAGCTCACTTTTCCTTGTTCCTTTCCCCCTCTTTCCTTCTCTCCTACTCCAACAAGGGAAGGAGGAGTCCTACTCCCGGTGGGAATAGGACTCCCCCCTTGGAGCGCCCTCCTCCTAGGCCGGCCGCCTCCCTCCCTTGCTCCTTTATATATGGGGGCAGGGGGCACCCCATAGACACAACAGTTGATCATTGATCTCTTAGCCGTGTGCGGTGCCCCCCTCCACCATAGTCCTCGATAATATTGTAGTGGTGCTTAGGCGAAGCCCTGCGACAATAGAACATCAAGATCGTCACCACGCCGTCGTGCTGATGAAACTCTTCCCCGACATTCTGCTGCATCAGATCCGGGGATCGTCATCGAGCTGAACGTGTGCTAGAACTCGGAGGTGCCGTAGTTTCGGTGCTTGATCGGTCGGGCCGTGAAGACATACGACTACATCAACCGCGTTGTGCTAACGCTTCCACTTTCGGTCTACGAGGGTACGTGGACAACACTCTCCCCTCTCGTTGCAATGCATCACTATGATCTTGCGTGTGCATAGGATTTTTTTTGAAATTATTACGTTCCCCAACAGTGGCATCCGAGCCTAGGTTTTATGCGTTGCTGTTGTGCACGAGTAGAACACAAGTGAGTTGTGGGCGATATAAGTCATACTGCTTACTAGCATGTCATACTTTGGTTCGGCAGTATTGTTGGATGAAGCGGCCCGGACCGACATTACGCGTACGCTTATGCGATACTGGTTCTACCGACGTGCTTTGCACACAGGTGGCTGGCGGGTGTCAGTTTCTCCAACTTTAGTTGAACCAAGTGTGGCTACGCTCGGTCCTTGCGAAGGTTAAAACAGCACCAACTTGACAAACTATCATTGTGGTTTTGATGCGTAGGTAAGAACGGTTCTTGCTTAAGCCCGTAGCAGCCACGTAAAACTTGCAACAACAAAGTAGAGGACGTCTAACTTGTTTTTGCAGGGCATGTTGTGATGTGATATGGTCAAGACATGATGCTAAATTTTATTGTATGAGATGACCATGTTTTGTAACCGAGTTATCGGCAACTGGCAGGAGCCATATGGTTGTCGCTTTATTGTATGCAATGCAATTGCGCTGTAATGCTTTACTTTATCACTAAGCGGTAGCGATAGTCGTGGAAGCATAAGATTGGTGAGACGACAACGATGCTACGATGGTGATCAAGGTGTCGCGCCGGTGACGATGGTGATCATGACGGTGCTTCGGAGATGGAGATCACAAGCACAAGATGATGATGGCCATATCATATCACTTATATTGATTGCATGTGATGTTTATCTTTTATGCATCTTATCTTGCTTTGATTGACGGTAGCATTATAAGATGATCTCTCACTAAATTTCAAGATAAAAGTGTTCTCCCTGAGTATGCACCGTTGCCAAAGTTCGTCGTGCCCAGACACCACGTGATGATCAGGTGTGATAAGCTCTACGTCCATCTACAACGGGTGCAAGCCAGTTTTGCACACGCAGAATACTCAGGTTAAACTTGACGAGCCTAGCATATGTAGATATGGCCTCGAAACACTGAGACCGAAAGGTCGAGCGTGAATCATATAGTAGATATGATCAACATATTGATGTTCACCATTGAAAGCTACTCCATTTCACGTGATGATCGGTTATGGTTTAGTTGATTTGGATCACGTAATCACTTAGAAGATTAGAGGGATGTCTTTCTAAGTGGGAGTTCTTAAGTAATATGATTAATTGAACTTTAATTTATCATGAACTTAGTCCTGACAGTATTTGCATATCTATGTTGTAGATCAATAGCTCGTGTTATTGCTTCCCTATGTTTTATATGTGTTCCTAGAAAAAACTATGTTGAAAAATGTTAGTAGCTATGATGCGGATTGGATCTGTGATCTGAGGATTAACTTCATTGCTACACAGAAGAATTATGTCCTTGATGCACTGCTATGTGACAGACCTATTGCAGGAGCAGATGTAGACGTTATGAACGTTTGACTAGCTCAATATGATGACTACTTGATAGTTTAGTGCACCATGCTTAAACGGCTTAGAATCGGGACTTCAAAGACGTTTTGAACGTCATGGACCATATGAGATGTTCTAGGAGTTGAAGATTAAATATTTCAAGCAAATACCCGAGTTGAGAGATATGAAGCCTTGTAGGATCGAAAGTATGTCTAGAGGGGGGTGATTAGACTACTTGACCAAATAAAAATCTAGCCTTTTCCCAATTTTAGTTCTTGGCAGATTTTAGCTATCTTAGCACGAGTCAAGCAATCTCCACACAATTCAAGCAAGCATGCAAAAGAGTATATGAGCAGCAGAAAGTAAAGCATGCAACTTGCAGGAATGTAAAGGGAAGAGTTTGAAGGATTCAAACGCAATTGGAGAGACAGATGTTTTTGTCGTGGTTCCGATAGGTGGTGCTATCGTACATCCACATTGATGGAGACTTCAACCCACGGAGGGTAACGGTTGCGCGAGTCCACGGAGGGCTCCACCCACGAAGGGTCCACGAAGAAGCAACCTTGTCTATTCCATCATGGCCGTCGCCCACGAAGGACTTGCCTCACTAGCGGTAGATCTTCACGAAGTAGGCGGTCTCCTTGCCCTTACAAACTCCTTGGTTCAACTCCACAATCTTGTCGGAGTCTCCCAAGTGACACCTAGCCAATCTAGGAGACACCACTCTCCAAGAAGTAACAAATGGTGTGTTGATGATGAAATCCTTGCTCTTGTGCTTCAAATGATAGTCTCCCCAACACTCAACTCTCTCACACAGGATTTGGATTTGGTGGAAGGAAGATTTGAGTGGAAAGCAACCTGGGGAATGCTAGAGATCAAGATTCATATGGTTGGAATGGAATATCTTGACCCCAACACAAGTGTAGGTGGTTCTCTCTCAGAAAATGTGTATTGGAAGTGTAGGTATGTTCTGATGGCTCTCTCCACGAATGAAGAGTGGGTGGAGGGGTATATATAGCCTCCACACAAAATCTAACCGTTACACACAATTTGCCAAACTCGGTGGGACCGAATGGTTAAACTCGGTCGGACCGATTCAGCAAACCTAGTGACCGTTAGGATTTTCGATGGGACTGAGATGCAACTCGGTAGGACCGATATGGTTAGGGTTAGGGCATAATGCAATCTCGGTGTGACCGATTACACAAACTCGGTGGGACCGATTTTGGTAATAAGCTAACCAGAGAGTTGGTCAGGTAAACTTGGTGGGATCGATTCGCTCATCTCGGTGAGACCGAAATGTTACAAAAGGGAAACAAAGAGTTTACATTGCAATCTCGGTGGGACCGATCGCTCATCTTGGTAAGACCGAAACGTTACGAAGGGAAACAGAGAGATTACAATCCCATCTCGGTGAGACCGAGATCCCTATCGGTGAGACCGATTTGCCTAGGGTTTATGGCAGTGGCTATGACATTTGAAACTCGGTGGCGCCGGATAGAAAGAATCGGTGGGGCCAAGTTTGACTTTTGGTTTAGGTCATATGTGGATGTGGGAAGGTAGTTGAGGATTTTGGAGCATACCACTAAGCACTTTGAGCAAGCAAGCCATTAAGCAACACCTCACCCCTCCTTGCTAGTATTGGCTTTTCCTATAGACTCAATGTGATCTTGGATCACTAAAATATAAAATTTAGAGTCTTGATCTTGAAGCTTAAGCCAAACTTTTTGTCCTTAGAATTTTGAGGGATCCACTTTCCTCATCCATGCCATGCCATTCATTGAGCTTTTCCTGAAATATTAATTTTGGAATAATGTTAGCTCAATGAGCTATATGTTGTTAGGAATTACCAAAACCACCCAGGGATAGTTGCACTTTCAATCTCCCCCTTTTTGGTAATTGATGACAACATATAGATCAAAGCTTCGACAAATGATAATAAGAGTGAAAGATATTGTCGCTTTGAGAAGTATGTGAAAAGCAAGAGCTCCCCCTAAATTTGTGCATATCTTAAGATTTGCTTTGGACTGCAAATGCACAATGAGTTAGGATCATGGGTTACTCTTCCATGTCACATACATCTTGGTGGAGCGCTCAAAATGATAAGAATTAAATACATGCACTCATCACCAAGCAAAGTGAATGATCATATAAGGATAAGTAAGATAATATCATCTAACAAGCATAAGTGTAGCTTATGATCAACCACATGATCATCAATGTCTCACAGATAATAGCATAGTATCTCAAGCAATCAAAGCAACCAAAGTTCAACCAAGAAGACAAGAGAGAACAAAAGCAAACTCTCTCTCTCTCGAAGCCTATGATCTATACATTTTTCTCCCCCTTTGGCAACAAGTTACCAAAAAGTTCATAGAAAATGCATAGCACTAAAACGTCTCTCAGGCTTGGTCTTCAGGTGGTGGTGTCCGGAGAATTCCAAGAACGAAGGCTTCAGTCGAAGTAGATGGGGCTGCTGGGGTAGGTGCTGGAGCTGGTGGCACTGAAGCTGTAGCTGGTGCAGATGAAGTGGCTCTGGTGTCTGGTACTGGTACTGCAGTTGACCTCTGAGCTCTAGGCACTCTGGAAAATGCATCAGTGGTTGTTTTGCCCTTCCTCTCCTGCATGTCATCCTGTAGCTGCTCCACAACTGACTGAATCTCAGTTAATTTGACATCTAAATCATAGAATTTTTGTTCCATGATTCTTTCCAGCCTCTCCTGGTTTTGAGTTAGGGTGTCCAACCCCTTCTCAATCCTCAGAGCTGATGCTATAAAATAACCAAGCTAGTCTTGCTTGCTTTTAAAAAAATACTCAGATGCCTCCTCTTGAGTTGGCATCTTGGCAGCCTTCTCTTTCTTTGCTTTCTCCTTCTTCTCTTGAGCTTGTACTGATGTTGGTTCATTCTCATCCATCACAACTTGATTGTCCTCGAAGTCTGGGTAGATAGGCAAGTGTTTCTTATCCAACAAGTATGTGCCTGTGCCCATCTTTGAGTTTATCAACTCCTGGATTTGTGGGGCATATCCACAACTTCTTTTCTGGTCTGCTGCAGTCCTCTTGATAGTCTCAACTATAAGGCTCATGACCTTGAACTTCTGTGGCACATCAAATATATGTAGCAAGTTAATTGCATTGCCTCTGATCATTCTATGATCACCAGACTTGGGAAAGAGAGTGTGCCTAAGGATCCAATTGATTGTAGGCAGCCCTGACAGCAAGTGTTTTACTGAGCCAAACTGGTGAGTCTCAAGATCATCTTTAGGAATCTCCTTGTACATGTTTTCATAGAGTTGTGATCCATCTTCTTCTTGGCATAGACATCCAAGTCATCTTCTTCTTCCTTAGGAGCATTGAACAGATTTGCCCATTCCTCAATAGTTGAGTGGTACCTTGTACCTTCAGACATCCATACTATCCTGCCATCTGGATAGAAGTGTGCTGTGGAGTAGAATTGCATTATGAGCTCCTCATTCCACTTTGTGAGCTTCTGCCCAACAAAGTCTGCAACTCCACAAGCACTGAAGCTGTCAAGCACACCAGGATAGTGTTCCTCATTTTCCTTGATATACTTTCAGTCGACCCACCTCATTTCACACACTATAGGCTTCTTGTCTAGCAGCACTGTCTCATAGAAATCTTGTTGTTCCTTTGTGTGGAACCTGTAGTCAACAGCAGTTCTTCTTCTTGTAGCATATGGGTCTGTCTCTCTCCATTTCCTCAGTCCCGAGTCTCTCCTGATCTTCATGTTCTCAGCCACAGGATGAGCATCATTGTGGTCTGGAATCTTGGGTTTGAGCTTCCTCAGGACTTGTCCTTCACCATCTTCATCAATAGCAACTTCAGGCACTGGGGCCTTGTTCTTCTCAGCAGCTGGTATACTCCTGGTATTCCTCTTAGGTGCACTCTTGGGCTTGGAGGCTGCTTTGGGTGCTTCTTTGGGCTTTGATGAAGCAGCCCCGGTCCTGATAGCATCACCCATAAGCTTCTGGGCCTTAGGTGCTGGTGTAGCAACCTCTTCTTCCTCTTCCTCTTTAGAATCTCTCATGATTGAGGATCTCCCAAGCACTCTAGCAGTGGTCTTTTTGATCCTCTCCTTCCTCTTCTTCCCTTCTGCAGCAGCCTCTTTGGGTTCAGATCCCAAAGGGACTTGAGTAGATGCTCTGGCCTTAGACATTGGAATTCTCTTTGCAGGAACCTTTTGCTTCATGCCTGGCTTGGTGGCAGCAACAGTGCTATATTCCTTCTTAACCACTTTCTTCTTGGAAGTGGCCTCATCCTCAACTGCCACATAGTCTTCATCCTCAGACTCTGAAGTTTTCTTCTTCCTTGTTCTGGTGGCAGCTTTGGGCAAGTTGCTGGGAGTGCTCCTGCTACCATCATCTGAACTACTAGAGGGACTAGTGCCCTCACTCAGGTGAACCTGCTCCTCTGACCTGTTCTGGCTGTCACTCTGATCAGACATATTGCAAGCACTGACAGCAGACCCTGTGAATAGATATATATGAGATAGAGTGGATGAGCATCACAAAATGCAGAGGTTTTTGCAAAAGAATGAGTCAAAAACTTAGTTTTAGTTTTCCACAGAAAGCATTTCAGATCACCGATTTGTAAACTCGGTGATACCGAAGCAGCTGTTAGAACCTAAACTAGTGAACTCGGTCAGACCGAGTCACAGATCGGTGGCACCAAGACTGCTAGGGTTTCATAAAGTCCTGAACTCGGTCACACCGATTTGCAATTCTCGGTTAGACCGAAAATTACATGTGCAATGGCCTGAGCCGAATCGGTGGTACCGAGTTCCACAACTCAGATGGTCCGAGATGGTTTTGGCGGAAACCTAACCCTAAGTTTTCAATTCAACTCTAATCTACGGAGTGTTTTGACTGGATAGAAGCGTTTCAATCGTGGTAAGAATCATAATGAACACAATGTGCTAGGAATCGGACGGGGATAGCACTGTGATCGAGTCCATACCCTAGTTCGGTGATGAACTCGCTACAACGGCAACGGCGGGGAAGAATTCCGTTGACGGCGGCGGAGACCAGCGACAGGAGGTGGCTGGTGACGAGGAGGACGATCCGGAGACCCAGGAGGCAGAGCGAGCTATGCGCGGGCGAAGGGGTTTCAGAGAAATTTCCAAAATTTTGCCCATGAGTATATATAGCCCGACCCTGTCGGTGTGACCGAGTGGAACAACTCGGTGGCACCAAGATTCATAACTGCAAGCAGTTACTGAAACTCAGTGTGACCGAAAGGTTCAAATTGGTTGCACCGAGATTGAAAACCTTGATCGACTTAGTGATCTCGGTATGACCGAAATGGAGGAATTGGTCAGACCGAAAAGCACAAAGAAGTTTTGGAAGTTTAAGTCTATGACGAATCGGGGACTCCGAGTGCTCCTCACACAAAGTGGTTCGAATCTGACTTGATCAAATTTTTTGATGTAGCATGAATAGAGTTTGAGAGGAGAAAAGCATAGATAGCTAGAGAGGGTTCTTAGGCATTCTTGTCCATCCACTTGGCAAAAGAAAAGAAAAACAATCAATCAAAACAACAAGTGGATGTCCTCGAATGAGTGAAATATGCAATCAACATGCTCACACAATAAAATGGCAATTGAAATATGTGGCAAAGCATGCACAACCAATTCTAGCATCTATCAAACAATTTGCGATGACTAGGTCATCTATATATGAGTCTATTGACTTAGGAGTCAAATGAGAACATTTGATCATAGGTCATACTCATCGTTTAAGCACAAGTGGGGTTACCACTTTTACATAAAGCATTGTTGTGTTCACACCATTAGAGTTGCTTTAGCTCAATTCTTAGAGTAAAGCTCCCCCTAGATGTGAGATCCCCCCTAAGAGGGATGAACTAACCTTGGGTTTTGTCGATGATGACTTCATGTAGATGTTGAAGATGTGGATGCTCAATGTTGATGTAGATCATTTGGAGCTATCCATTGGAGTGAGTTGCACTTTCAATACCTACACGGGTTAGTCCCACAAGGAACAAACAAGGATATCCATAGACATAGAGTGATGCACACACAAGATGATGTCTATGAAAGCTTTTAGGTTACCTTGTCCCTTGTCTTACCAACAAGAGGGTTTGTGACTCCTTAAACCAGTGCAAGATGTGGAAGTTGATTGCACTTGTTCTTGCCAAGATGATAAGAGTGAAGTATGTTGGCGGAGTCACCCTCAAGAACTCTCTAGTTCTTCTTCAGGATCCACACCATCTTGATGGGAATCCTCGGTGTTGTAGTTGTACTTGATAAAGTGGAACTTGAAGTAGTCTTGGGAACCCACTTGACCAAGGCCTTAGGAGCTTCTTCAAATGCATCAATTTCCTCTTGAAGCTTGTCCTTGCCTTTTTGCTTGTGGTCTTGTGGTGGAAGATCATCTTGAGCTTGTGTCCCTTTGAAAGAAGTAGGATCATACTTCTCTTGTTGAGGAACAAACTTCGTCTTGGGGTATTGACCTTCTTCCCACTCAACTCCATTGGCATTGAACTTTAGTTCAAAACCAACACCTTGATTCTTCCGGTGCCTTCCTTGCTTGCGTACAATTTCCTCGAATTGCTTACTTCCGGCAAGGCTCTTGTAAACGCCTTTCTCTATAATTCCCTTCAATAAGCTATTTTCTTGCTCAAGTGTAACTTGGCTAAGAGAATCATTAGTGGAATCAAGAGAACTACTAGAAGCAACAATATTGGATTTAGCATGATTATTGTTACTACTAGAGGAAGAATCTTTCTTATTCTTGTTACTAGACTTGACTTGAGGCATGTAAGTGGATAAGAGTAAACGCTTGGCAATGTAAGAAGAACTTTTCTTGCGAAGATCATCATTGATTGCTTTTAAGAACTCATGCTCTTGCTCAAGGTTGAGATTTTCAAAGCATAATTTCTCATGAGTCCTTAAAAGTTCTCGATGATCTCCTAAGATAGTTTCATGAGCTAACTTAAGAGTGTTTAGTTCTTTAGTTAGAGACTCAATCTTCTCCTTATCATTGTCATTCATTTTATCTTGATTAGCATGATTAATTGACGTTTCATCACAGTATTCATCACTAGAGTTGTCAACAAGTAAATCATCATCACCTAACAAGTCATCTTCATCACTATTGAAATCAACATACTCAGGGTGTGATACCTTTGGGCCTTTAGCCATGAAGCATGTTCCAACTCCTTCATTTGGTGAGTCAAATATGTCGTAGGAGTTGGTTGTCACAAGTGCTAGACCGGCAACACCTTCATCTTGAGTATATTCGGAGTCATAGTGATAGCTTCTCTCGGAGTGGTTGTCGGAGTCGGAGCCGGATACCCATTCACCAACATGAGCTTGATGTCTTTGTTTTGTGTAGCTCCTTGATGACTTGTCCTTTGTTTCCGAATCCTTGCTTCTCCATGAGGGTCTTCGTTCATAACGATCATCTCTACTCCTTTCTCTAGATGGTGATTCTTCTCTTCTACTTCTTCTCTTGGGAGAATCTTCTCTTCTCTTGTAGAGGGTCGTACACTCATTGGAATAGTGTCTGGGCCTTCCATAATTGTAGCAGTTTCACTCTCGACTAGAAGATCTTTTGTCATTGTAGGACCCTGACTTGTAGCTTCTCTCTTTGCTTCTACTCTTGTAGAACTTGTTGAAGTTCTTCACCATTAAGCTCAATTCTTCGTTGAAGGTTTGTTTCTCACTCGATGATGTGGGGGCTTCACATGAGGCTTTGTAAGCACCACTTGATTTGTTGTGAAGTTCCTCTTTATCCTTGAGTGACATCTCATGAGCAACAATTCTTCTGATGACTTTCGTTGGCTTGAGATCTTTGTAATTGGGCATCATTTGGATCAATGTGCACACGGTATAATATTTTCCATCCAAGGCTCTTAGGATCTTCTTGATGATGAATCTATCGGTCATCTCTTCACTCCCTAAGCCGGCAATCTCATTTGTGATAAGAGCAAGCCTAGAGAACATTTCAGCAACACCTTCACCATCCTTCATTTTGAACTTGTCAAGTTGACTTTGAAGCACATCCAATTTGGATTCCTTGACGGAGTCGGTACCTTCGTGCATATCAATCAAAGTATCCCAAATTTCCTTTGCATTCTCAAGACGGCTGATTTTGTTGAATTCTTCGGGGCACAATCCGTTGAAGAGGATATCACAAGCTTGAGCGTTGTATTACATCATTTTCAACTCTTCCGCGGTGGCTTCACGGTTCGGTTCTTTCCCGTCAAAGAATTCACCTTGCAAGCCAATACACACAATAGCCCAAACAGCGGGGTTATGTCCAAGAATATGCATTTTCATCTTATGCTTCCAACTAGCAAAATTAGTACCATCAAAGTAAGGACTTCTACAGTGATAATTTCCCTCGCTAGACGCCATACTCTCCTAGGTTGTGAAACCAAGGCTATGACCACCAAAAGCTATGGAAATCAAAGCAAATGGAGACCAAAGCTCTGATACCACTTGTAGGATCGAAAGTATGTCTAGAGGGGGTGACTAGACTACTTGACCAAATAAAAATCTAGCCTTTTCCCAATTTTAGTTCTTGGCAGATTTTAGCTATCTTAGCACAAGTCAAGCAATCTCCACACAATTCAAGCAAGCATGCAAAAGAGTATATGAGCAGCGGAAAGTAAAGCATGCAACTTGCAAGAATGTAAAGGGAAGGGTTTGGAGGATTCAAACGCAATTGGAGACATGGATGTTTTTGTCGTGGTTCCGATAGGTGGTGCTATCGTACATCCACGTTGATGGAGACTTCAACCCAAGGAGGGTAACAGTTGCGTGAGTCCACGGAGGGCTCCACCCACGAAGGGTCCACGAAGAAGCAACCTTGTCTATTCCATCATGGCCGTCGCCCACGAAGGACTTGCCTCACTAGCGGTAGATCTTCACGAAGTAGGCGATCTCCTTACCCTTACAAACTCCTTGGTTCAACTCCACAATCTTGTCGGAGGCTCCCAAGTGACACCTAGCCAATCTAGGAGACACCACTCTCCAAGAAGTAACAAATGGTGTGTTGATGATGAACTCCTTGCTCTTGTGCTTCAAATGATAGTCTCTCCAACACTCAACTCTCTCACACAGGATTTGGATTTGGTGGAAATAAGACTTGAGTGGAAAGCAACTTGGGGAAGGCTAGAGATCAAGATTCATATGGTTGGAATGGAATATCTTGACCTCAACACAAGTGTAGGTGGTTCTCTCTCAGAAAATGTGTATTGGAAGTGTAGGTATGTTCTGATGGCTCTCTCCACGAATGAAGATTGGGTGGAGGGGTATATATAGCCTCCACACAAAATCTAACCATTACACACAATTTGCCAAACTCGGTGGGACCGAATGGTTAAACTCGGTCGGACCGATTCAGTAAACCTAGTGACCATTAGGATTTTCGGTGGGACTGAGATGCAACTCGGTAGGACCGATATGGTTAGGGTTAGGGCATAACGTAATCTCAGTGTGACCGATTACACAAACTCGGTGGGACCGATTTTGGTAATAAGCTAACCAGAGAGTTGGTCAGGTAAACTCGGTGGGACCGATTCGCTCATCTCGGTGAGACCGAAATGTTACAAAAGGGAAACAGAGAGTTTACATTGCAATCTCGGTGGGACCGATCGCTCATCTCGATAAGACCGAAACGTTACGAAGGGAAACAGAGAGATTACAATCCCATCTCGGTGAGACCGAGATCCCTATCGGTGAGACCGATTTGCCTAGGGTTTGTGGCAGTGGCTATGACATTTGAAACTCGGTGGCAACGGATAGAAAAAATCGGTGGGTGTCGGTGTCAAAACCGGCGGATCTCGGGTAGGGGGTCCCGAACTGTGCGTCTAGGCCGGATGGTAACAGGAGACAAGGGACACGATGTTTTTACCCAGGTTCGGGCCCTCTCGATGGAGGTAATACCCTGCTCCTGCTTGATTAATATTGATGATATGGGTAGTACAAGAGTAGATCTACCAGGAGATCAAGGAGGCTAAACCCTAGAAGCTAGCCTATGGTATGATTGTTGTGTATGGAGTTGATTGCCTATGGACTACAACCCTCCGGTTTATATAAACACCAGATAGGGTTAGGGTTACATAGAGTTGGTTACAATGGTAGGATATCTTGAATATTCGCATCGCCAAGCTTGCCTTCCACGCCAAGGAAAGTCCCATCCGGACACGGGACGAAGTCTTCAATCTTGTATCTTCATAGTCCAGGAGTCCGGCCGAAGGTATAGTCCGGCTACCCGAACACCCCCTAATCCAGGACTCCCTCAGTAGCCCCTGAACCAGGCTTCAATGACGACGAGTCCGGCACGCAAATTGTCTTCGGCATTGCAAGGCGGGTTCCTCCTCCAAATCCTTCATAGAAGATTGTAAACACCAAGAATAGTGTCCGGCTCTGCAAAATAAGCTTCCACATATTGCCATAGAGAGAATAATATTAACACAAATCAAATCTGCTGACGTATTCCGCAGTGCATCATCACACTACAGCCAAGTCCTTCACTCGGATCGTTTTCACTTTTCCACCTCAGCGTGTTTTGCGAGGCGGTTTCCTTGGCACGTCTTGTCAAAGCAGAGATCGTGTGCCCCCCTTTTACGGGATTCTCTTCAATACTGACGTGGGTAACCCAATTGTGCCCGTTAGCATGTTTTCTCGATTAAAGGCGAGTCCCAAACGGTTACGGGGAGGGCTCCTGGTATTCAACCTCTTATAAAGAGACCAAGGCCTTACTCTTTTTTCAATCTCAAACGAGTTCGCCCGTCGCCTCGAGTTCCAACACCCTAGGCTCCAGATTCCAGGCGCTTCGGACCTTCGACAATGTCTGGTTCCGACCTTCAAGGCCGATGGATGCCTTCCTCCGTCACGGAGGAGGACGTGCTAAAGTTGAGAGAGGCTAAGTTCTTGACCGCCGAAATTCCGCATAGGTTGCCTGCTCAAAGGCAGGCTATTCCCAGTCCCCAGTCCGATGAGAGCGTAGTGTTCATGTCTCACTTCCTTCAGGGGTTAGGCTTCCCGATGGATCCCTTCGTGAGGGGGCTGCTGTTTTATTACGGGCTGGAATTTCATGACTTAGCTCCAGAGTCCATCCTCCACATTTCCTCATTCATCGTTGTGTGCGAAGCGTTCCTCCGTGTTACTCCTCACTTCGGATTATGGCTCAAGACTTTTGGAGTGGAGCCGAAGATGATCGAGGGACGGCACGCAGAGTGCGGAGGCGCTGTCATAAGCAAGAATGCAGATGCTCCATGGCCCGAGGGCTCCTTTCAAGAGGAGCTCGGCTTGTGGCAACGAGAATGGTTCTATATCACCGCTCCTAGGAGCGCCAAGTGGGCGGCGCCTCCTGCCTTTCGCTCGGGTCCCCCACCACGGCTAGCGTCATGGGTCAACAAAGGATTAGAATGGGGGTTATCCAAAGACGTGCCCCTGTTACAGGGCCGAATTAAGGATCTCTTGGAAGGAGACCTCAGTTTGGTCAAGGTGACGCAGGTCATGATGATTCGCCGAATATTGCCCGGCAAACGTCGCCCCCTTCGCCTGTGGGAGTTTAATCCAGAGGGACCGCGAGCTCTCCAGAATTTTATGGGCGCAACGCCCGCGGAGATGTATAGACTGTTCTTTGGATCACAAGAGATGTGTCTGGATTTAACCGAGGATGCAGGCCTAAGCTGCAATCGCCCGGATACTCAAGTAAGCAACCTTGTGCCTGGACCATCTATCCGTATAATTGTCATAAACTTGCCCCTAAAAGAGCCATCCTTTTAAACAGGAGTGGATAGGGAAGGCAAAGCTGATCAGGTGTCCGGCTCCCCTTCCTGAAACCAGGCCGGATCCTGTGCTGGCCAGGATGCTGGAGATAATGCCTTTGGAGGGGGAGGACAAGGAAGCTATGGCCTCCTCGAAGGAGGCTGCTCCGAAGGGAGGAACCGACAATTCCTCTCCTAAGGGGAAGAAGAGAGCCGCCTCTGACGACCCGGAAACCATGGCCTCGAAATGGGGGAGAAAATCCTCGTCAGAGGGTCCGACGCCGGGGAGTTCCTCGGCCGGACTACGCCCTCAAGGGGATCAGCCCTCCAGCGAGCTGTAAGTGGAGAAAAGATTTTCCTTTTGAGGGATGAGAGAAATCCTTGATTTATATCTGAGAATATTAATCGAAATTTTTACCTTGTAGCTCGGACCTCAGCCCTTCTCAGCAGAGCTCGTCTTCAGGGTATCTTCTTCCGGAGATGATGGAGAGCGGGACGCCTCCCCCTGCCATACCGCCTAGCGAGGCGGGAGACCCTGAGGTGCCGTCGCGGAGGGTTTCTCTGAATCCGACAGGGGCGGAAGATAGCTATGTGGCCCCCCAAGGCTCTCCGCGTCCGGCCTTCGAAAGAGGCCATAGGACAAGTCCGTCACCATCTGGTGCTCGGCCGGAGGAGCTAAAGATTTTGCTGGGGCGAGCTTCTATCTCAGAGGAGCATCATGCATTGATGGGCACGGTGATTGAAAGGATTTCATCCGCAGAAAGCAGATTGCATGAGTCAAAAGTTTACTGACGGGTTTTGAGGTACGTTAGATAATGTACACTTTTGTCAGTTGCGCATAAGTAAGATGCGCCCTGTGTAGATAGTAGCCCCTGAGACTCTGCGCGTTGTCAAGAAATGACGGCACGCAGAGGATCATAATCCCAGGTCTAAGATGTCGCCTTTGAATGTAGGTGGCGAGGTGTCTGGAATCAAGCCGAACTGATGATGTGGCCGAACTAAAGCGGCAACTGGAGGTGGCAGATGCCGACATCGCGCTTGTCAACAAGCGGCTTGATGAGGCTCAAGGTATGTAATTCTTCGGGGGCATCAAGTAAGAGGAGCTTCATGCTAGTGTCTTACAATGTGTGTGCTTGACGCAGATCGTACGGCCGCCGTGGAGAATCTTAGGGCAGAACTTGCCCGAGCTAAGGAGCAAGCCAGAAAAAGTGATGCGGCTGCCGAGAAGGCCCTTGAAGAGCTGAAAGCCGAACAGACTGCTCATTGCCGAAGCAAAGAAGAAATGGCCGAGATGGCCGAGAAGTTAAAGAGCGCTGCAGACCGTTGCAAACTTCTTGAGAAAGAAGACCGGGCAAGACAGACGGACTTAGAGAAGGCCGTTGCCGATGCCAAGGATGCTCGCTCTGCGATGAGAGCTGCGAAGGAGGAGCTGCATCAGGCCGAACAGATTGCGGCTGGAAAGCCCTTTATGCTGCGGAGGAAGTTTTGCGATTCGAAGTTTGCTCCGTTGGACCGGATGTGGAGTGTGGAGGACACCTATCTGGGTTTGGCAGCGAGTGCTGCTGATGCAACCGAACACTTTCGAGATCAAGAAGATCGCGAAGTGGAAAAGCTTTTTTGGTCGCAGTTTCACAATCCAGAGCGTCCACTAGCAGTAGACGATCGTTTGGCTCAATGGGCCGAACTGAATAGGTTGTCCGGACTTGCCATGAAGTACGTCATGGGTTATCTGTGGCCGGGGAGATCGGAGATGAAGAGTTATTTCAGCTTGGTGCAGCAATTCCTTGACGCGGTGCCACGTATTGATGCGATGAAGAGGTCAGCATGCATAGAGGGCGCATGGATGGCTCTTGCCCGTGTCAAAACATACTGGGCAGGGATGGAGACCACCGTTGTTGCGTCCCGAGACTCGGACGAAAGCCGAGTACCCTCCGAGCACTATTTTCAGGAAGTCCTTGAAGGCGCTCGTGTAATAGAGACGCAGTGCTCGAAGGATGCTATGTTAAGATAGCATATGTACTTATAAAGTAATATTTTGATAAATTGCAGTGGCCTTTTTATACTTGTGCCTTCAAGTATTGGGAACACCTCATGTGCGGCCGTTTTAAGATATATATATATATATACAAAATCTGAAAGATGGCAGTCGTTGGCTTCAGCCCCCACGCACATAGTGCGGGGGTGCTCGCAGAAGACGCATTTTCAGACTTAACCCATCGTCTTGGTCCTACAAAGGAGGTGATAGCGTAGCGGGCCAGGCAACCGGACTATAATGCTTTAACACTTTCACTTAGCCATAGGAGTTTGACAATGAGACTCTTTAGGTAGCTCCTTGGTGGCAACTGCGCTCGTCCGAATTCGGGGCGTGTATGTGCCTGGCCGGGAAGCGGCCCTTCGTTAAAGCGGAGGAATCCGATAGATTCTGATAGGTCATCGAGTGGCTGACCAGTCTCACGCTACATCATGACAGTCAGTTTTTGGCTTTCTCTACTGAGGTGCTCGCCCGGCCGAACCGGGGCACAATCGCAGTAGTTCTCCTGGTGCTACCTTAGCCGATAGAGCGGAACGTAAGGTAGCCGAACTCAGGAGCCGGGCAACCCAACATTTGACCAAATACATGATTCGGAGCTGATGCATATAATGCCAAAACTCGCGACGCCAAACACTCCCTAAGGTGTTCGGTCTTTATGAGTGCGGGCGAAACAACACTCTTTATTAAAAAAGCCCCTAGTGTCCAGGTATGTGCAAAAATTCTGACGTGGCCACATGCCAAGACGCTAGCCTCCTCCTTGGTTATATCAGAAAGAAAAAACCAGGGGATGTGTAGCAACAAGAGACAGTAAAAAAGGTTTATGCAGGGTCTTAATCTAAAAAGAATCCTTTAGGACGGGTCCCTACTGCACGTCTGCGCCTGTGTCTCCATTGTGCCGTATCCTGGACGGGCGCCGCACGACGTTCATCTGTAAAAGAGAGGAACTGAGTTGAAAAATGGGTTGTGCCGAAAAAGTTTAAAATAAGCAAAGTATAAAGTAAGATATATAAGATTGAGCTTTATTGTCTCTTATTGTATATGCGTGGAGCCCCTAGTGCGGGGGTATATGGCTTCTAGGCCTGCATCAATGATGATTTTGCATCGAACTCGTCTGTCCGCGTTCGTGGTCTTTGAATGACCTATTCCGAAGTTTTTTGGCCGGTGAGGCCATTTTGTTGTGGGGCTGTCAAAGCGGCCGCACAGTCCTCCACTTGGGGAGGTGCACTTTAGTGCTTCCCCTTCAAAGAGATGATGCCTCATGGACCTGGCATCTTAAGCGTAAGAGATGCATAATGCGGTATTGCGTTAAAGTGAGCGAAAGCTTCGCGTCCAAGTAGTGCTTGATAGCGACTTGAGAACGGGACGATATGGAAGGTCAGCTTTTCGCGATGGAGGTTATCGGCAGAGCCGAATGTGACTATGAGCCGGAGAAAACCTGTAAAATGGGTGTCCGGACCAGGTATTACCCCTTGAAAGGAGGTTTTGATGCGGTGGATTCTTGCTAGGTTTATCCCCATGTGCTGGATTGTATCCTGATATATCAGGTTTAGTCCACTGCCGCCGTCCATAAGGACATTTGAAAACTGGAGTCCACCAATTATTGGATCGAGTATCAAGGTAGTCCAGCCTGCATTCTTGATATTTCTAGAATAATCTAGTTGATTGAAGATGATTGGTTTTGACAACCAGTGGCAGGACCCTTTGGGGATGGGCCGTGGGGTGCGTACCTTTACGGGCGCCGCACATTTTGTTATGTGAAGTGAGTTCACTGTTTTTACTTCTTGTGGGAAGTTCTTTTGTTTCCTGGTACTCTGCTTTTGGGGTTCGTCCTCGCCTTCGCTTGGTGTGTCGAGCCCCTTGTGTTCAGCATTGAGTCTGCCGGATTGTTTGAAAACCCAACAGTCTCTGTGGGTATGGTTAGCAGGCTTCCCGGGAGTACTGTGTATCTGACATATCCTGTCCAGGATTTTATTTAGGTTGGATGGATCGTCCCTGTTATCCTGGGGGGGGGGCGATTTTTCCTTATTTTGTCGTGAGCCTTTGAATTCGGCATTGACTGCCGTGCTCTTCGGACTTTTGTCTTTAGTCCAGCGACGGTCCTTGTTGCGTCGCGGTTTTCCGTTTCCATCCCTAGTTTCGGATGTACTTTGGTCGCTGGGGCTGCACCTTGCCAACCAGTTGTCCTCCCCTGCACAAAAGCGGGTCATGAGGCTTGTTAGTGCGGCCATTGTTCTTGGCTTTTCTTGGCCGAGGTGTCTGGCGAGCCATTCGTCTCGGACATTATGCCTGAAAGCTGCCAAGGCTTCGGCGTCTGGACAGTCGACTATCTGATTCTTTTTAGTGAGGAATCTATTCCAGAACTGCCGAGCTGATTCTCCGGGTTGTTGAGTTATGTGACTAAGATCGTCTGCATCCGGAGGGCGGACATAGGTCCCTTGAAAGTTTGCTCGGAAAGCATCCTTGAGCTCTTCCCAGCTTCCAATTGTGTTTTCGGGAAGGCTTTTAAGCCAATGCCGGGCTGGCCCTTTAAGCTTAAGGGGTAGATATTTTAGGGCGTGGAGATCATCTCCTCTAGCCATGTGTATGTGGAGGATATAGTCCTCGATCTAGACTCCAGGGTCTGTTGTTCCATCATATGCCTCTATGTTTACGGGTTTGAATCCCTCTGGGAATTCATAGTCCAGGACCCCATCGGTGAAACATAGGGGGTGTGCGGCACCCCTGTATTTGGGTGTGCCGGATTCTGATGATGGCTTCATAGCGCTGCTTACAAGGGTTTGCTTTCTTGGCCCATAAATGGACCTGACTGGGCCATGATGCAGATCCTTAAGTGGGTCGCATGCTGATCTAGGTGCGGCGCCGCTTGCCGCTTTATGGGGTCGTCTATCCGACCGTGTGGCTTTTTCATTTTTTGAATGCGAGGGCTCTAGGGCCTCTTCGTCGAATTCCGGCAGTAGCTTTCTTTCTGGATAGCTTTTAGTGCGGTGACTGTCGCCGTACTTATCTGTGGTATTGATTACTTTGCTCCATCTAATCCGGAGTGCGTCTTCCGCTGTTTTTAGCTTCCGCTTCTGCTTCTTTAGGCTGCGTGCACGAGCCTCTCGTGGAGATTCTTCTGCTCCATAGGTTTATTCGGCGTGGGGTCGTCCGGAATGCCGTTTTCGCCGGGGGAGGAATGTTCGGTTTCTCTATCCGTGTTGCCATGTTCAGATGGTTGCTCTAAGGCCTGCTCATCGTCTACCGGCTCGTCCTGCTCTATGGCTGGGTTTTTGTCGAGGCAGGGCTTGGATCGGTGTTTACGCCGACGCTTTGATTGCTTTTCGGGGGGTCGATCTCCCGTCCCATCCCCTTTTTCCTCGTTGTCACTTCCTTTAGGAGTATCCACCATGTACACATCGTGAGATGAGGTGGCTGTCCAATGCCCTATGGGCGTTGGTTCGTCGGTATCTCCTGCATCATCATCCATGCTATCGATGTCTCCGGAGTCGAAGTTGAGCACGTCGTTTAAATTGTCGACAGTGGCTACCAAGTGGGTGGTGGGTGGGTTTTGAATTTCTTCATCGTCCGTATCCCATCCTTGCTGACCGTAGTTTGGCCAGGGCTCTCCTGATAAGGAGAGAGACTTAAGAGAATTCAGGATGTCGCCGAAGGGCGAGTGCTGAAAGATGTCCGCGGCGGTGAACTCCATTATCGGCGCCCAATCGGATTCGATCGGCAGGGGCGCGGGGGGCTCGGAGTTCGGAGAGGAATCCGGCTCCTCGGAGTCACGGGCCATGCGGAGTGCGGGGCTGGAGTTCGGCTCGATCGCCTCTGAGATCACAGCCCCCGAGGCAGCGTCCAATCGCTGATCCTCAATCGGCGCAGTAGGCTCCGAATCAATGGTCGAAACCGATGCGTATGCGGCCTCCAAGGCGCTGTTCGGCGGCACAGCTATATCATGCCCATCGAGACAGTACGACACGCTTGGCTGTGGCTCGAACCTGTCGAAGATCAAGTCCCCGTGGATGTCAGCCGTGTAGTTTAGGCTTCCAAACCTGACCTGATGACCAGGGGTGTAGCTTTCGATCTGCTCAAGGTGGCCAAGCGAATTAGCCCGCAGAGCGAAGCCGCCGAAGACGAAGATCTGTCCGGGGAGAAAAGTCTCATCCTGGACCGTATCGTTGTTGATGATTAGAGGAGCCATCGGGCCAAAAGGCGACGACACAGAGGAACTCTCAATGAAAGCACCAATGTCAGTGTCAAAACCGGTGGGTCTCGGGTAGGGGGTCCCGAATTGTGCGTCTAGGCCGGATGGTAACAGGAGACAAGGGACACGATGTTTTTACCCAGGTTCGGGCCCTCTCGATGGAGGTAATACCCTACTCCTGCTTGATTAATATTGATGATATGGGTAGTACAAGAGTAGATCTACCACGAGATCACGGAGGCTAAACCCTAGAAGCTAGCCTATGGTATGATTGTTGTGTATGGAGTTGATTGCCTATGGACTACAACCCTCTGGTTTATATAGACACCGGATAGGGTTAGGGTTACATAGAGTCGGTTACAATGGTAGGATATCTTGAATATCCGCATCGCCAAGCTTGCCTTCCACGCCAAGGAAAGTCCCATCCGGACACGGGACGAAGTCTTCAATCTTGTATCTTCATAGTCCAGGAGTCCGGCTGAAGGTATAGTCCGACTACCCGAACACCCCCTAATCCAGGACTCCCTCAGTGGGGCCGAGTTTGACTTTTGGTTTAGGTCATATGTGGATGTGGGAAGGTAGTTGAGGATTTTGGAGCATATCACTAAGCACTTTGAGCAACCAAGCCATTAAGCAACACCTCATCCCTCCTTGATAGTATTGGCTTTTCCTATAGACTCAATGTGATCTTGGATCACTAAAATATAAAATGTAGAGTCTTGATCTTGAAGCTTGAGCCAAACTTTTTGTCCTTAGAATTTTGAGAGATCCACTTTCCTCATCCATCCCATGCCATTCATTGAGCTTTTCCTGAAATATTAATCTTGGAATAATGTTAGCTCAATGAGCTATATGTTGTTAGGAATTACCAAAACCACACAGGGATAGTTACACTTTCAAGTCTCCAACAAGTTCTATAGCTGAAAGATGGAGGAGAATAGCTCAAGCAGTGAGCATGTGCTGAGATTGTCTGGGTACTACAATCGCTTGAATCAAGTGGGAGTTAATCTTATAGATAAAATAGTGATTGACAGAATTCTCTAGTCACCATCACCAAGTTAGTAGAACTTAGTGATGAACTATGATATGCAAGGGATAACAGAAACGATTCCCAAGCTCTTCGTAATGCTGAAATCAACGAAGGTAGAAATCAAGAAAAATATCAAGTGTTGATGGTAGACAAGACCACTAGTTTCAAGAAAAGGGCAAAGGGAAGAAGGGGAACTTCAAGAAGAACGGCAAGCAAGTTGCTGCTCAAGTGAAGAAGCCCAAGTCTGGTCCTAAGCCTAAGACTAAGTGCTTCTACTACAAAGGGACTGGTCACTGGAAGCGAAACTGCCCCAAGTATTTGGCGAATAAGAAGGATGGCAAAGTGAACAAAGGTATATTTGATATACAGATTATTGATGTGTATTTTACTAGTGTTTGTAGCAACCCCTCGGTATTTGATACTGGTTCAGTTGCTAAGAGTAGTAACTCGAAACGGGAGTTGCAGAATGAACATAGACTAGTTAAGGGTGAAGTGACGATGTGTGTTGGAAGTGGTTCCAAGAATGATATGATCATCATCACACATTCCTATACTTTCGGGATTAGTGTTGAACCTAAATAAGTGTTATTTGGTGTTTGCGTTGAGCATGAATATGATTTGATCATGTTTATTGCAGTACGGTTATTCATTTAAGTAAGAGAATAAATTGTTGTTCTGTTTACATGAATAAAACCTTATATGGTTACACACCCAATGAAAATGGTTCGTTGGATCTCGATCATAGTGATACACATATTCATAATATTGAAACCAAAAGATGCAAAGTTAATAATGATAGTGTAACTTATTTGTGGCACTACCGTTTAGGTCATATTGGTATAAAGTGCATGAAGAAACTCCATGCTGATGGACATTTTGGAATCACTTGATTATGAATCAGTTGATGCTTGCGAACCATGCCTCATGGGCAAGATGACTAAGACTCCGTTCTCCGGAACAATGCAGCAAACAACAGATTTGTTGGAAATCATGCATACTGATGTATGTGGTTCGATGAATATTGAAGCTTGCGGCAGGTATCATTATTTTCTGATCTTCACAGATGATTTGAGCAGATATGAGTATATCTACTTGATGAAACACAAGTCTGAAACACTTGAAAAGTTCAAAGAATTTCAAAGTGAAGTGGAGAATCATCGTAACAAAATAAAAGTTTCTACGATATGATCGCAGAAGTAAAATATTTGAGTTACAAGTTTGGCCTTCAGTTAAAACAATGTGAAATAGTTTCACTACTCACGCCACCTGGAACACCACAGTGTAATGGTGTGTCTGAACGTCGTAACCGTGATTTATTAGATATGGTGCGATCTATGACGTCTCTTACTGATTTACCGCTATCGTTTTGGGGTTATGCATTAGAGACAGCTACATTCACGTTAAATGGGGCACCATCTAAATCCTTTGAGACGACACCGTATGAACTATGGTTTGGCAAGAAACCTAAGAGGTCGTTTCTTAAAGTTTGAGGTTGCAATGCTTATGTGAAAAAGTTTCAACCTGATAAGCTCAAACCCAAATCGGAGAAGTGCGTCTTCATAGGATACCCAAAAGAAAATGTTGGGTACACCTTATGTCACAGATCCGAAGGCAAGATATTCGTTGCTGAGAATGGATCCTTTCTAGAGAAGGAGTTTCTCTCGAAAGAAGTGAGTGGGAGGAAAGTAGAACTTGATGAGGTAACTGTACCTGCTCCCTTATTGGAAAGTAGTTCATCACAGAAATATGTTCCTGTGACTACTACACCAATTAGTGAGGAAGCTAATGATGATGATCATGTAACTTCAGATCAAGTTGCTACCGAACCTCGTAGGTAAACCAGAGTAAGATCCGCACCAGAGTGGTAAGGTAATCCTATTCTGGAGGTCATGTTACTTGGCCATGACGAGCCTACGAACTATGAGGAAGAGATGATGAGCCCAGATTCCGCGAAATGGCTTGAGGCCATGAAATCTGAGATGAGATCCATGTATGAGAACAAAGTATGGACTTTGATTGACTTGCCCATTGATCGGCGAGCCATTGAGATTAAATGGATCTTCAAGAGGAAGACAGACGCTGATAGTAGTGTTACTATCTACAAAGCTAGAATTGTCGCAAAAAGGTTTTCAACAAGTTCAAGGTGTTGACTACGATGAGAGTTTCTCACACGTATCTATGCTTAAGTCTGTCCGAATCATGTTAGCAATTGCCGCATTTTATGAAATATGGCAAATGGATAAACAAAACTGCATTCTTTAATGGATTTATTGAAGAAGAGTTGTATATGATGCAACCAGAAGGTTTTGTCAATCCTAAAGGTACTAACAAAATATGCAAGCTCCAGCGATCCATCTATGGACTGGTGCAAGCATCTCGGAGTTGGAATATACGCTTTGATAAGTTGATCAAAGCATATAGTTTTATACAAACTTGTGGTGAAGCCTGTATTTACAAGAAAGTGAGTGGGAGCACTACAACATTTCTGATAAGTATATGTGAATGACATATTGTTGATCGGAGATAATGTAGAATTATTCTGCAAAGCATAAAGGAAGTTTTGAAAGGAGTTTTTCAAAGAAAGACCTCGGTGAAGCTGCTTACATATTGAGCATCAAGATCTATAGAGATAGATCAAGACGCTTGATAAGTTTTTCAATGAGTACATACCTTAACAAGATTTTGAAGTAGTTCAAAATGGAACAGTCAAAGAAGGAGTTCTTGCCTATGTTACAAGGTGTGAAGTTGAGTAAGACTCAAAACCCGACCACGGTAGAAGATAGAGAGAGAATGAAAGTCATTCCCTATGCCTCAGCCATAGGTTCTATAAAGTATGCCATGCTGTGTACCAGACCTATTGTATACCCTGCCCTGAGTTTGGCAAGGGAGTACAATAGTGATCTAGGAGTAGATCACTAGACAGGCGGTCAAAATTATCCTTAGTGGAATAAGGATATGTTTCTCGATTATGGAGGTGACAAAAAGGTTCGTCGTAAAGGGTTACGTCGATGCAAATTTTGACTCTGATCCAGATGACTCTAAATCTCAATCTGGATACATATTGAAAGTGGGAGCAATTAGCTAGAGTAGCTCCGTGCAGAGCATTGTTGACGTAGAAATTTGCAAAATACTTACGGATCTGAATGTGGCAGACCCGTTGACTAAACTTCTCTCACAAGCAAAACATGATCACACCTTAGTACTCTTTGGGTGTTAATCACATAGCGATGTGAACTAGATTATTGACTCTAGTAAACCCTTTGGGTGTTGGTCACATGTCGATGTGAACTATGGGTGTTAATCACATGGTGATGTGAACTATTGGTGTCGGAGTAATGGGCCACGGGTAGGCCAACCCGAGCCCCGGAACCTTTCAAGACATCGGGGTAGGCTGCGCCTCTCAAGACCCCAGGACGAAGAGCCGCCTCCTGGGGAGTCGACGACAAGGCGGCCGACTGCCCGCTCACGGGCGAGTCCCAGGGATGACTTCCAGAGAAGCCGGCTGTGGGGAGTCGGCCTGCGACTCCAACAAAGCCCATGACCTCATCAGAGGGGACGAGGCAGGGGCGTGGCTACAGCGAAGCCCACCCCCGCCCCTCACCAAGGGCAGGCATGGCCACAGCACGCCGTACCCCGGAAGATCTCTGTGCGGCGTGGCACTGTTGCCATGCCGGCCCTGACATCAGCACCGCAGGGCCGAATCCTACACCCACGACGGCTTGTCTATATGGCCTGGAGGCAGCAGGCCCCACCAGTCAGTGAGACCTCGGGAGATGGCAGGACAACCACCAGTCGGACCCGTCGGGAGTCGGCCCGGGGGAGTCGGCCGAGCCCTCCCCCGGGGCCCACGCGCCATTAATCAAGATGTGATGGGGAGTGGCAATAGTGATCGCACGCCAGGCGGCGGGGCTGTTACCACGACCTCATGATCAAGCCCGCATCATCAGAAGCACGGCTATCGTAACCAGCAGCCGGCAAGACCCGCCCGCGGCGGACGCAGCCTGTCGGCTCCGTACCAGGCCAGTCGGCAGGGCCCCAGCGGTCGGCAGAGAAGACGGAGGCCAGAGACACTGACGGCTGGGCCCGCGTCCAGCCGGATTACCATTGTACCCCTGGGGGGTAGGCCTATGTAAACCCCCCAGGGCACCCATGCAAAGGGTTGGAACCCATTAGCTCTAGACCAAATCATATAGAAGGGAGAGAGCTAGCCTTGCCCTCTCCTACCACCAGAAAACAGTTCAAGGAGCAACTGTGTAAACACTTGGCCATAGTGATCATGCGGAGACCCCGCAGAGCAGCAGTAGGGGTATTATCTCCCCGGAGAGCCCCGAAGCTGGGTAAGATTCGCCGGCGTGCATGTCTTTGCCTCATCCCGTTTCCACGCACCGGCGATGTTCTACTCGCCCCCACCATGATAAGCCATCCGTTGGCATATGTCGCACCAAACCCCCGACATTTGGCGCCCACCGTGGGCCTGGTGCACCGCCGTCCGGAGATCTGCTCTGGACGGGAACCCTTTTCCTCCCTGGCGAGCGCAACCAGCCAGGCACGCCAGACGGAGTTTGCGCCGATGCGCTAAGCAGCGTCGAAATTGCCTGTGCGGTCAGCTCCTTGGCCAAACTTGTTGGCGAGGTACGCCTCTCCGACGAACCTGCATCCAACGCAGGCACGGGCGGCCCCGAGAACCTCCTCGCGGGCCTCCTCGATCAACTCCACGTTTCCGGCGAGCCTGCCATAGACTTGGAGTCCGTAGGCTCCATCGACCCGATGCTGGTCGACTCCGACACCACGTTGCTCGACGCGTTCCCCACCAATGTGGTGGTCTACGACGAACCTCTCCCCCATGCAGAGAGTAACAGAAGCACCGTCACCGAGGTGCTAGTCACCAGTCATGACGAGCTCCCCGGTGGAGGAGCGCGCGACTCGCTCGGTGCGGCGCTGCAAGACCTAACTGCGGCCATTCCGGAAGACGCTGACGCAGAGACGCTGGAGGCGCACCGCCTTTAGCTCGTTGAAGGCGCGAAGAAGCTGGCCGGCATGAGGCGCTTGTCAGAAGCCTACCAGCGGGAGATGGATCGTGCCGTTAGCGGCTCGCCGGCCCCGGTGGGGCCCAGCCGCCTTGGCGAGGTCCGCAGCGCGGCGTAGCCATCGCCAACCTATTTGGGGCAAGCCGCCCTGTGTACGCTACACCAGCAGAGAACATCCGAGCTGCGCAGGCAGCAGCGGACGAGCTGGACAATTTCAAGGGCGAAGAACGCCGCCTCATGATGGAACGAGTCCAGCGGCTTCTCGACGCGGCCGCCGCGCAGAACGAGGCCGGCTGCCGCACGGAGGCGCCTCAACGGCCCGTCGACGACCTTCACCGAGATCAAGGCGCGACATCTCGGACGCCGACTGGCGGCGCCCGAGGTAGAAGAGACAAGGAGCCGACTGTCAGCCACGGTCGGACTCGCATTACCATAGAGCGCGACCGAGACGGCCGCCCAAGAGCAGTGGAACGACGGGACGACTGTCCGCCTCCCCCTCCCCGCAAGGAGAGGCGAGTCTCCCCGCCGCCTGTTGACCATCCGACTCTCGGTGACCGCCTTGGCCGCCGAGAGGGAGTTGGAGAGAACGACGCCCGCCATCGGATCGACCGACTCCACCGATCCTTAGCGCTGGAAGAAGAAGACGAGCTGGGTCCGCCTTGTTTTGGGCCCCGCATTCGGGACAAACCCTTTCCCAGAGGGTTCACGCTCCCAAGAGACACGCCCAAGTATACCTGCTCCGTGAAGCTGGGAGACTGGCTAGTCGACTACTCCACGGCTGTCAGCATAGCAAATGGCAACAAGCGTGTCGCTGTAAAGTACGTTCTGCTCATGCTCCAGGGAACGGCCCGGACATGGCTGAATAGCCTGAAGCCCCGCAGCATCAACAGCTGGGTCGACTTCACCGAAGCATTCGTCCGCAACTTCACCAGCACGTACAAGCGTCCTCCCAAGCCTCGTCAACTCTCCTTGTGCGTGCAAGGCCCTGACGAGTCGACTCGCGATTACCTCACGCGTTGGGCCGAGCTCTGGAACTCCTGCAAGGGCATGCACGAGGTGCAGGCCATCGAGTACTTCACAGCCGGGTGCAGAGAAGGCACCCTCCTCAAGCACAAGCTCCTTTGTGACGAGCCAGAAACCCTTGACGAGCTGCTGATCATAGCGGACAAATACGCCATGACCGACTCCTCCATGAAGGCGGAAATTCAAATCAGCACAACTGGCAAAGTGGCTCCTCAAGCTCCAAGAACTCCGGTGGCAGACGCCGGCCGGTGACAACAGCAGGGCGACAACAAGCGCAAGGCCCCGCAGTCCGGCTTCCAGCAGCCGGCAGGTCGTGACCGTTGAAGCCCAGCAGCCAGATGAGTAGCCCCCGCCCAAGCGACAGAAAGGCGGCAAGCCAAACTGGTTGCCTGCCTTCTCCTATGAGCAGACCTTGGATGGACCTTGCAAGTTCCACAGCGGCGCAAAGCCGTCGAATCACACCACCCGGAAGTGCCACTGGCTCACCAGGATCGCCAAGGGAGACGGCCTCCTGCCTCCCCCACCTGCTGGGCAGCCTCCTCCGCCTCCGCCCCAGCAGCCGACTGTCAGGCCAGTCGGTGCAGTACAAGACGAATACCCTGAAGATCATGGAGCCTATGTGGTGTTCACAAGTGTGGCTGATGATCGACGCAGCAAGCGGCTGCAGTGACAAGAGGTGAATGCAGTAGCGTCGGAGACGCCAGAGTTCATGCACTGGTCTGAGAAGCCCATCAGCTGGAGCAGGGCTGACCACCCAGAAGTGATGCCGAGTCCAGGCTCTTATGCCTTGGTCTTGGATGCCACCTTTGCTACGGACAGACGAGCCGCGCGTTTCTCGCGAGTTCTGATAGACGGGGGCAACAACATCAATATCCTGTACAAGGACACCATGGAGAAGTTAGGAATCAAGCAAAGACAGCTTCAGAATAGCCAAACTGTGTTCCACGACATTGTTCCTGGGCTTTCCTGCTCGTCAATCGGCAAGATCCTGATGGACGTCCTCTTTGGGGACAAAGATCACTTCCGTAGAGAGCCTGTTTGGTTTGAGGTGGTGGATCTCGAGAGCCCATACCATGCGCTGCTTGGCCGACCTGCCTTGGCCAAGTTCATGGCGGTCCCCCACTATGCCTACCTCAAGATGAAGATGCCCGGTTCCAGGGGAATTCTGACTGTGGCTGGTGACTACCGGAAGTCGTCTGCTTGCGCAGCAGAGAGCAGTCGGCTGGCCGAGTCCCTGGTAATCGCGGCTGAGAAGCGGCTCCTTGAGCGAGTTGTGGCGATGGACGGCAAGAAGCCTGAGGTGTCGCCCAACCCAAAAGAGTCAGAGGCTGAGGGTTCGTTCAAGCCGGCCAAAGAGACGAAGAAGATACCCTTGGACCCAGAGCACCCAGAGAGGTACGCCATCGTAGGTGCAAACCTCGACAACAAATAGGAAGGCGAGCTCGTAGATTTCCTCTGTGAGAATCGGGACATCTTCGCATGGTCCCCCAAAGACATGCCAGGTGTACCGACGGAATTCGTCAAGCACAAGTTACATGTCCGATCTGATGCAAAGCCGGTCAGACAGCCCTTGCACCACTTATCAGAAGAGAAGAGAAGAGTTGTCGGAGAAGAGATAGCCCGACTCCTAGCAGCCGGCTTCATTATGGAAGTATTCTTTCCAGAATGGCTAGCAAATCCGGTCCTGGTACTAAAGAAGAACAAGCAGTGGCGAATGTGTATTGACTACACGAGCCTCAACAAGGCCTGCCCCAAGGACCCATTTGCTTTACCAAGAATCGATCAGGTGATAGACTCCACAGCCGGATGCGAGCTGTTGAGTTTTTTGGATGCATACTCAGGATATCACCAGATCAAGCTAAACCCGGCTGACAGACTGAAAACCGCCTTCATCACGCTGTTTGGAGCCTTGTGCTACCTCACCATGACGTTCGGCTTAAGGAACGCCGGCGCCACCTTTCAGCGTTGCATGCAGAAGTGCCTCCTCAAGCAGCTCGGCAGGAACACCCACGTTTACGTGGACGATGTGGTGGTGAAGACGGAAAAGCGTGGGACACTGCTGGAAGACCTCAAGGAGACTTTTGAGAACCTGCGTCGGTTCCAGATCAAGCTCAACCCCGACAAGTGTGTCTTCGGAGTACCAGCCGGTCAGCTCCTAGGTTTCCTGGTCTCTGAACGTGGCATAGAATGCAACCCAGTAAAAATCAAGGCCATTGAAAGAATGGAGGTACCCAGCCGACTGCTGGATGTGCAGAAGTTCACTGGCTGCTTAGCGTCCATCAGCCAATTCATCAGTCGGCTGGGCGAGAAAGCTCTCCCCTTATACCAACTCATGAAGAAGACCACTTTTTTCGAATGGAACCATAAGGCGGACGAAGCTTTCCACCAGTTGAAGAAGATGCTGACTACTCCACCCGTCCTGGCGGCTCCGACTCCCAAGGAACCTATGCTCCTGTACATCGCCGCCACCAGCCGAGTAGTCAGCACGGTCATTGTAGTGGAACGCAAGGAGGAAGGCAAGGCGCTACCTGTCCAGAGACCGGTATATTACTTGAGCGAGGTACTGTCGACCTCCAAGCAGAACTACCCCCACTATCAGAAGATGTGCTATGGCGTACACTTTGCTGCCAAGAAATTGAAGCCTTACTTTCAGGAGCATCCAATCACGGTGGTGTGCACGGCCCCACTTGCCGAGATCATCGGTAGCCGAGATGCTTCTGGTCGAGTGGCCAAGTGGGCCATAGAGCTGGCTCCTTACACCATCCACTACCAGCCCCGCACCGCTATCAAGTCACAAGCACTGGCCGACTTCCTCGTTGACTAGGCCGAGACCCAGTACCTACCTCCAGCACCTGATTCCACCCATTGGCGGATGCATTTCGACGGCTCCAAGATGCGCACTGGCTTGGGAGCCGGTGTCATCCTCACCTCTCCCAAAGGCGACAAGCTCAAATATGCGCTGCAAATCCACTTTGCCGCCTCCAATAATGTCGCCGAGTACGAGGCGCTCATTCACGGGCTCCGGCTTGCCAAAGATCTTGGCATCCGCTGGATCTTGTGCTATGGCGACTCGGACTTAGTGGTCCAGCAATCATCTGGCGACTGGGACGCGAAAGATGCAAACATGGTGAGCTACCGTTTCCTCATGCAGCAACTCAACGGGTATTTCGAAGGGTGCGAGTTCCTCCATGTGCCAAGAAATGACAACGACCAAGCAGATGCATTGACACGAATCGGCTCTACCCGCCAAGCAATACCATCTGGTGTCGCCCTTCAATGCCTCCTCAAGCCTTCTGTCAAGCCTCCACCAGAATCAGACTCCATTTTTGTGCCGGCTCCTCCCGAAGACGTCGGATCCGACTCCAGAGCTCCGGCAGTCGGAACGAGGATTTTGGCGGAAGACCCCAAAGCTGCCACAGCCAAACCCGGCCCGGGGACTGCGGTGGCAGACTCGAAGACTCCAGAACTCGGCCCAAGGACCGCGCCAGTCGGCCTGGGGACTTCATCAACCCAACAAGCGGCTGTTGACTCCACCCCGCCGCCTCCCAGCCCAACCGCCCTCGTCCAAATCGCTGTTCTGGCAGTCGAAGAAATAGCAGCACCCTCATGGGCCCAGCCCATCCTCAAATTCCTGGTGAACAAAGAGCTGCCGACTGATGAAACTTCAGCTCGGCAAATACAACGCCGGGCGGCAGCCTACACCATAGTCAACAGAGAGTTGGACAGGCGCAGCGTCACTGGTGTCTACCAGCGCTGCGTAGAGCCAGAGCAAGGCCGAGCGATTCTCAAAGACATCCATCAAGGCGAGTGTGGCCACCATGCGGCTTCAAGAGCACTCGTCGCCAAAGCCTTTCGACAGGGTTTCTTTTGGCTAAATGCCTTGGAAGAGGCCAAGGAGTTGGTCCAAAATGCAAAGGGTGTCAGAAGTTCAGCTCCAAGCCGCACCAGCCAGCTTCTGCACTCAAGACCATCCCCATTGCCTGGCCTTTCGCAGTTTGGGGTCTAGACATGGTGGGACCATTCAAAACAGCACGAGGTGGTTTAACTCACTTACTTGTCGCAGTGGACAAGTTCACCAAGTGGATAGAAGCATAGCCAATCAAGAAGCTGAACGGTCCGACTGTCGTAACTTTCATCTCCGATATCACAATTCGGTACGGCATACCACACAGCATCATCACCGACAACGGCACAAATTTCGCCAAAGGCGCCTTGGCCCGTTTCTGCGCAACACAGGGCATCCGACTGGACCTAGCGTCCGTCGCCCATCCACGGTCAAACAGCCAAGTGGAGCGAGCAAACAGCCTCATCCTGTCCGGCATCAAGCCTCGGCTGATCGAGCCTCTGGAGCGCTCAGCCGGCTGCTAGCTCGACGAGCTGCCAGCCGACCTCTGGAGTCTGCGCACGACTCCAAACAAGTCAACCGGCTTCACGCCCTTCTTCCTCGTCTACGGTGCCGAAGCCGTCATCCCAACAGACATAGAGTTCGACTCCCCACGAGTCACCATGTACACCGAGGAGGAAGCAGAAGAAGCACGACAAGACAGCGTTGATCTGCTGGAAGAGGGCCGGCTGTTGGCACTCAGCTGGTCCAGCATCTACCAGCAGAGCATGCGCCGATACCACAACAGGAAGGTCAAGCCAAGATCTTTCCAAGAAGGTGACCTTGTGCTCCGGCTGATCCAGCGAATAGCCGGCCAGCACAAGCTGCCGGCGCCTTGGGAAGGCCCTTTCATCATCAACAAAGTACTGGGCAACGATTCCTACTACCTGATCGACGCTCAGAAGCCCCGAGCACGCAAGAGGGACGACTCCGGCAAGGAGACAGAGCGGCCATGGAATGCAAATCTCCTTCGAAGATTTTACAGGTGATATAGTATGTACCACGCTACCTTTTGTATTAAAGTACCAAGACTTCGGGCCCCCCGAGACGAGCTCAGGGACTGCCCTCTTTTTGTCTGTATGATAAAAATTATGACTGCGAGTATGTTACTCCTTTTTTATGCCGTTTGGCACCGGCTCGACAAGTCGGCCCGGGGACTTGCCGCCTTGCACTGTGAAATGCTTCCTGCAGTCGGACAAGTAGTGTGTAAACGCCTAAACCGTCTCCTGTCAGAAGTCGCAGCTCGCAGAGCGACTGTACGGTGGGCAGCAGTAAGGTAGAATGGGCATTCGCATGAAAAATGGCTAAGGACTCAAAGCATAAAACATAGCTCAAGACAGCTTCTAGCCTTTTTTGCAAAATAGACTCTCGAATAGTCGGATTGCCGTCTTCTATCCAACTTGCTCAAAAAATCTTGAAAACAGCTAAGTACTTGCTTTCCCAAAGTAGCCAAGCACTTGATCCAGCGACAGTCCGCAGAGCGGCTGTCCGATTGGCAAGGCAGGCAACTAAGAGAAAACGGCAAAGGAAAAAAGCCAAAAGAGCAATGAGCAAGAAAAGATAGAACTCAGATAAATATATTTACATAACATAGGCCCTTGGCCGAATTTTCGAGTAGAGGTTCAAAATACACCCTGCGGGTGGAATTGTGCGAATTAACAAGTTCTTCAAAGACTACTGAAGCAGACAAAACAAAGTTACAGCGGCAGCTTAGGAAGTAGCAGACGGACTCGGAGGGTCGGAGGAGGCGCCAGCGCCAGGCGTCGGGGTGGCCGGCTGGCTAGCCTCGGCTTGATCGCCTCCGGCGGCAGTCGGGTGGTCGCACGCGGCTCGTTGCTGGAGGCACGGTCGAGCTGAGGCTGGCCGTCTGCTCCGTCTTCTGGTGCCTCCGCCTCGCCTCCGTCCTCCGCCTCGCCCTCTTCCTCGACGCTGGAGCCAATCACCTCCGCCGAGTCCTCGCCATAGTCTGGGTTCATCCCAAACCACTCCGGCGGTACCTCCTCGCCGTCTTCAGACCGCTCGGGGACGAAGATGCTGGTGTCGGTGTACTCGGCAATCGCCACAGCACGCCTGACGAGGGCGTCTTCCGTGGCCGCCAGCTCCGGCTGGGCCTCCAACCGAAGCGTGGCCAGCCGGTCTAGGTCCAGCCCCGGATACCATGCCTTGACGAATTTCAAGGCCCGGCACGCTCCAGCTCGGGTCGAAGAGCCCTTCCAGGCCTTAAGAAGACCAGCCGTGACCTCCAGCCAGTCGGCCGTCAGGCTGGGGGTGCGCGGAGCCTGCATATCCGGCCACAGGGCGGCAATCGCCTGGGCACCGACACGCTGAAGCCGGCACAGCATCCGGTGAGCCGGCCGAAGGCGAGCCTCAATGCTCAGGATGTGCTCGTCAAGAGTTCGGGGGGCATCGGCGGCAATCTCTACGCCCTCCGCCCTCCGACCTTCACAGTCAGCCTCGATGGCTTGGATGGCGGCCTGCGACTGCCCAGGGAAGAAGTCTGCAAAGACATGAAGAAACGAAGAAGCAAGTCAAAAACCAGGAGTCGGCACGATTTAAGTCGGCAGCTCGAAGAAAGAAAATAAATAAAATCACCATCAACGATGTCTTTAATCTCGTGGAAGCCGGAGGACAGCAGCGCCTCCTTGTCAGACCAGGAGGAGCGCTCGCTCGCAAACTCGGCCAGGAGGGCGGTTTCCATCTCCTCCGCCTCCCTCTGCGTCTTCACAAGCAGCTCCTTCTACTCTGCCAATTGAATGGCCAGCAGATCGCGCTCCATGGCGAGCTTGCTGCACTCCTCCTCTTTGGCGCACAAAGTAAAGTTGGCGTTGCTCAGCTGCTGTTGAAGAGCAGCGTTGGCCCCTGAGAAGAAGAAAGAAAGAAGGCGTCAAGTCATCAGTAAAGAAGGTCGCCGGGGAGATCCGGCCCGACTGCTCAGTAGTCGGCCCGAATCTCGGGGACTACAGCCCACGGGTGCGCCAGCGCGCCCCCGCGAAGAAGGAAAAGGACTTACTCCGGCTCTCCGGCAGATTGGCGGTCGACTTGCCCAGCTCTTCGACGTTACGGTTGAAGGCAGTGACACGGAGGTTGTGGTAATCCTGCGACGAACGTTTCAGACAAAAAGTTAACACCCAAAGTTCATCAATTGGAGTTCCGAGCTTCCTGCTCAGCAGCCAGCCCGAAACTCGGGGACTACACCCAGTGGGTGCGCTGACGCGCCCCCATAGAGAGGAACAAGAAAAACAAAGGCCAAAAGGAAAAACATACCCGGACGGCTGCCCGTGATGCCAGGTACGCCTTGGTGCAATTCTGGAGAGCGTCGCCCTCGACACGAAGCTTCGCCTGGACGTCCAGAAGCGCCTGGTTCAGCGGCCCCGTGTCGCCTCCTCGCACCCACCCAATGGGCGCGGCGCTCGTCGCCTCGGCGTCTGGGATCGCCGAGCTGGCGGCGCCTGCTTCCAGGGGGCGGGGTGCTGAAGTCGCCTTCTCCAGACGGCGGCGCGTTGGCGAGCCGACTTGAAGGAGTAGCCTCGCCATGGCCTCGTCTTCAGTCGGCGGCGCCGGAGGGCCCGCCGGCTGCTCGCCCTGCGCACCTTCAGACGGCGGCGGAGGCGGCGGCAGGCGTTCACATCTGGCGTAGAGGGGTCGCCGCCCTCCCCCTCCACGATGGGGTTCTCCCCGCCGGCTTCCCCAGTCTGCCCCGTGAACTCCGGAGGCGGCGGCGCAGAGTTCAACGGGGTAACAAGCACCGCCGACTGGCGGCGTGCGGCTTCCTCAGCCTGTCGCTTCACCGCGGCGGCGGCTTCGGCCTCCGCCAGTTTTTTCTTGGCGGAGGCCTCCGCCCTGTCGGCCTCCGCCTTCTCCAGGCGGAGGGCCTCTTCTTCATTGCGCTTCTCCTGCGTATTCCGCTCCGTCGCCTCCCGGAGGTCAGCAGCGGGGTCAATCCGCCGAGTGGTGGCGAACATCTCCGCTGACCCCATGACGGAGGCGGCGGTGACCCTCTCAAGAGAGAGGGGAGCCCTGAAGCAAGAGGGGCGAGCAGAGACTTAGACAAGTCACAAAGAAAGAATAAAATTTTGAAGACAGAATACTTACACGGAGACCAATGGCGGCTTCTTCACTTCCTTACGGAAGCGGATGGCCTTCGCGGCCGCCTCGTCCCGCCGGGTCGCCGCAGCCGAACCCTTGGGCTTCTTCGGCCGACTGCCGAACAAGGTAGGCACGGCCCTGCGCTTCTTTCCGCCGCCTGGAGTGCCCGGCGCGACAGAAGAGCCCGCGCCAAGCTGGCTGGCTCCTGGCCGATGGCGAGGGGCGACTTCTCCCTCGGCGTCGTCATCAGGCCAGTCGGCGAAAGTGGCCGAGGGCCTGAAGTCGCCTGCTGTTCCTCCTCCTCCCTCGGCGTCATCTTCCAGAGCCGCCGCCCCCAGATCGGGGTCGTCGACGTCACTCTCCGCCCGGTCGGCGAGGAACTCGTGGGTCGGCCCCGAGGTGCCGGCTGGTGGGTGGAGGAGGGGATTCTAACCAAAGCCGACTGGTCAAAACAAAACTCAGCAAGAAGAAGACAATCCAAAGAAAGAAAGGAAAGGCGACTCACCACGGGCGGGGGGTTGGGCGGGAGTACGGCTCCTTGCCGAACCGCCAATCCTCCAGGAGCCTGCTGTCCGAGAGGTAGTTCACCACAATGTTGGGGATATCTCTTATCGGGAACTTATCGGTTGACCCATGATAAGGGGTAAATCGGCCAGTTTATCGGCATATCGGCCGATTTATCGCCATATCGGTTGATTTATCGGCCGATTTATCTTATCGGCCACACAACGGTAAGCGATAAATCGGCTGATTTATCGGAATATCGGAAGATATCTTGAATAGTGGTTCACCATGAAGGCCACCTCTTCGTGAGGCATGTCCTTGGTGCACATCCTACTCGGGTCGCGGTGCCCGCTCATCTGGCATATCATATGGGGGCGGCCTTGGAGTGGGAGAACTCGGCGCGAAACGAAGGCGGCCAGCAGGTCCGGACTAGTCAGACCCTCCGGCTGCGTCAGCACTCGGAGTCGCGTGATGGCGCCGGCTCCCGCAGGCGTCAGCGACTTGGCCCGGTAAGACCAATTGGGCAGTCGCCCAGCCGGCGGGCCGGCTTCGAAAGCCGGCAGGTTGACCCAGTCCCCCCACGCAGAGGCGTTCTTGACGTAGAAGTAGGATCTCTGCCACATCTTCACCGACTTGATCAGCGAGATGGAGGGGAAGGGATTGTCGGCCCCCGACCTTCGCACGACGATGAAAGTGCCGCACTAAGCCGGCACACCCGCAGCCTGGGTGCCGAGCTTGGAGAAGAAAAACTCCCCCCAGAGCTCGAGGGTGGGGAGGACTCCGAGGAAGCCTTCGCACATGGCCATGAAGGCAGACAGCAGCACCACTACATTGGGGGTGAGGTGGTGCGGCTGGAGTCCGTAGAACTCCAGGAAGGACTGGATGAAACTGCTCGCCGGCAGCCCCAACCCGCGCAGGCAGTGCGAGCGGAAGATAACCCACTCGCCCTCCTGCGGCGCGGGGGAAATCTCCCCCTTTGGCGCAAGACGCACCTGCACGTGATCCTCGCCGGGGAGCCGACGAGTCCGGCGGAGGAACTCGATGTGGTCTTCATGAACTTCGGAGCCGTCCCAGGTGCCGGAGCGCACTAGGGGAGGCGCGGCGGCGGAGGAAGAACTCATCGCGAGCTGTCGCCACAGCGTTCGCCGGAGCTTGGGCGCGCGGCGGAGCGAAGAAGAAGAGGAAGGAGGAGAGCGAGGAGCGGCAAGAAGGAAGAGAACGAGGAGTAGTGGGAAGGAGGGGCGCGCGTGCCCCCCTCTTCCCCCTACTTATAGCCTCATGGGCTGCAAAGCCAAGGGGGCGGACGTGGGGATTTGCTGCGCCCACGACCTCACGACCCCCCACGATCCACGATGAAGTTACTGCGCGCAGTAACTCCACGGGAATCCCAACCGTCCACCGGGGCCCCAGCGGATCCGCTCGGGCGCCGAGGCGCGGTAGTGGCGGGCCCCGCCTATGGGCCTGTCCCGTCGCGCGCATAGGCTGGCAGGACGGCCTAGCCACGTGCCATCCCGTGACAGGCCTAGAACGGGCGGCGGCCTGGAGGCTTAGCTAGCACGCCACTTAAATCCCGCTGCGACATTCGAAATACTGAGCGAGTCGGAATTGAGTGAGTCCGAGTTGAGCAAGTCCGACTCCTCCTAGTCGGCCCGGCAGAAGTCAATCAAAGACCGTGTGTTGAGCACCTCGAAAGAGAAACTGCTGAGGCTTCTCGGCCAATCGTCCGCGGCGCCTCACCAGCTTTGGGGACTACTGTCGGAGTAATGGGCCGCGGGAAGGCCAACCCGAGCCCCAGAACCTTTCAAGACATCGGGGCAGGCTGCGCCCCTCAAGACCCCAGGACGAAGAGCCGCCTCCTGGGGAGTTGACGACAAGGCGGCCGACTGCCCGTTCACGACCGAGTCCCAGGGACGACTTCCAGAGAAGCCGGCTGTGGGGAGTCGGCCTGCGACTCCAACAAACCCCATGACCTCATCAGAGGGGACGAGGCAGGGGCATGGCTACAGCGAAGACCACCCCCGCCCCTCACCAAGGGCAGACATGGCCACAGCATGCCGTACCCCGGAAGATCTCCGTGCGGCGTGGCACTGTTGCCATGCCGGCCCTGACATCAGCACCGCAGGGCCGAATCCTACACCCACGACGGCTTGTCTGTACGGCCTAGAGGCAGCAGGCCCCACCAGTCAGTGAGACCTCGGGAGACGGCAGGAGAACCACCAGTCAGACCCGTCGGGAGTCGGCCCGGGGGTGTCGGCCAAGCCCTCACCCGGGGCCCACGCGCCATTAATCAAGATGTGATGGGGAGTGGCAACAGTGATCGCACGCCAGGCGGCGGGGCTGTTACCACGACCTCATGATCAAGCCCGCGTCATCAAAAGCACAGCTACAGTAACCAGCAGCCGGCAAGACCCGCCCGCGGTGGATGCGGCCTGTCGGCTCCGTACCAGGCCAGTCGGCGGGGCCCGCCAGTCGGCGGGGCCCGCCAGTCGGCGGGCCCCAGCGGTCGGCAGAGAAGACGGAGGCCAGAGACACTGACAGCTGGGCCCGCGTCCAGCTGGATTACCATTGTACCCCTGGGGGGTAGGCCTATATAAACCCCCCAGGGCACCCATGCAAAGGGTTGGAACCCATTAGCTCTAGCCCAGATCATATAGAAGGGAGAGAGCTAGCCTTGCCCTCTCCTACCACCAGAAAACAGCTCAAGGAGCAACCGTATAAACACTTGGCCATAGTGATCATGCGGAGACCCCGTAGAGCAACAGTAGGGGTATTATCTCCCCGGAGAGCCCCGAAGCTGGGTAAGATTCGCTGGCATGCATGTCTTCGCCTCATCCCGTTTCCAGGCACCGGCGACGTTCTACTCGCCCCCACCATGATAAGCCATCCGTTGGCATATGTCGCACCAAACCCCCGACAATTGGTATTAAATCACATGGCGATGTGAACTAGATTATTGACTCTAGTGCAAGTGGGACACTGAAGGAAATATGCCCTAGAGGCAATAATTTAAAGACATTATAAACGTGCATTTTTTCAGCCATCTCAGGCTATTTGCCTTTGTATCCGCCGGATCTTCAATTTTGGTCTTTCTTGATCGTCCGATTACCTCTAAACCCCGTGTACTCGCTTCCTTCGCTACGACTGAGTGCTATCCGTGATGGGCCGCTGCTCCCGTGACAATTTCGGCAGCCAGCTATGTAATTGGGCCTAATGGGCTTCAACCCAGCCAAAAAAAGATGCATCTACTCAACCGTCCTTCCAACCCTAAAAAATGTACGCGGCCCCTTTCATTCACAGGGACGCAGCCGTTGCCTGGCGGCAGATGCTAGGGTGATGGCAACTGCATTGACGGATGCAACCGATGGCACCTCATGGCCACTGCGCTTCAGGTCTGACTGACATAGGGCCCCTAGCCGGTCGATCGAACAGCATCCTCGTAGGTGACGCCACTCGGAAGTGGACCGGGATGCGAACATCCGGCTATCGATTAAACTTCATTTGCCATTGATTCATTGAGGTGTTAATCAGGGCCGATTAATGGAAATTGATGAATGGGCTGAACTAAAGATTATTCCTGGTCAGTTATACATATGTTGATTCATGTTTTGCCTTTAATTTACGCACGCCCATATAATCTCCACCGCGTGATGTTCCTTCCCTGCTCCTCTCACTTATGCAACCATTCTCCTGTAGCCTTGGTTGATGGTTCCTTTCTACATCCCCTCTTCCCTGATCTTCATCAAATCCAATTTTAGAATTTATTTTGTTGATATTGTTCTTTCTACTCACAAACAGTGCAGCTTCGCCTGCGAATACGCTCCTCTGCAACACCTCTCCTCTGTTCAATTCTGTGTGCAGATTTCCCAAGGTGCACCTTTCTGAAACAATTCCCTTTTGGAGTCAAATGTTTGAATCGCTTGAGCAGACCAGCACAAACCGCTTGTTGGTAGAGGCGGCACCGGGTATCATTCATGTGGACAGTGCAGAGCAGCATTGGTTCCACCATCTTGTACTCTCAGCACCCCACAAGGATTCACTCAGGTAAGAGCACCCTAGAATTAAATCCTACTCCCTCCGTTTCAAAATAGATGACTCAATTTTGTATTAACTTTAGTATAAAATTAGTACAAAGTTGAGTCATCTATTTTAGAGCGGAGGGAGTATTTCTAGAGCGTTACAATATATTCTACTTTTCATTACCACTATTGTTTCCTAATTATTGCAAGTCAGTGATATTTGAGTGAAGAAAGGGACATATACTGTACAAATTTATTCCCATCACGAGATGCTTGACATCTGATGCCAGTTTTCGTTGCTTATGTTCTTTGGCTATGGGGATGTACTAGCTTTTTGGTATCCTAGCATTGGAGTGAACTTTGCAAACGAGCTACTGCTGCTACTGGTGGAAATGTGTGTGTTCCTTGGTGTTTCAGAAAGATGCTCCAGGTCTATGTAGGATTAAAAAAAATAGTACTTCGTTTCAAATAATTAGGCACTATACTCTAGATGAAATCACTCATGCAAGTGGAATTTATCATGTAGTTGATCAGAAAGAGACGTCTTACATTCACAGATGTTTTGCAGCGGCTTGTAAGTGTGCGACGAGTGGAGGAATTCACCCATAAGGCATCAAAAATTGTGTATTCTCCCATCCTCTACTCACCGGTGTTCAGTGGTAGTATGCACACCTTCACCCCAGCCTGCTGCACTGTGATGCAATCAATCTGACTCCATAGCTTCTGAAGTCAATAATGTCATGTTGATGTACTGTCAGGATTAAGTTGGATTAGTTAGGCACTTGACTATTCTGAGCAAGGTAATATATGAGGTTGCCTTTTCACAAGATACATTTACTAATATATGAAGTCAATATACGGGCTAAAACAATGATGATCTCACAAGATACATTTACTACAGAAAGATAATGTATTCAGAGAATGAGAGAATGCTGATTTGTGTTTTTGTTGCCTTTTCTTGCTCAGTTCAGTTAGTTCCTCCTATTCCATGTAAAAATGGCATAAATTTTTTTAAGCCCCAATGGAAAAATATTGTAGTGCAATTGGAATTTGTATAAAGAAACTATTTTTTGTCCAAATTACATTCTTATGTTAGAAGATATTATTATTTTGTTTATCATGGGACAATATGATATGTAAGTATGTATTGTGTCTTCCTTTTGATGTAATAATCAATATTCTTGATCTTCTTTGAAACTATATGATTATACTTCTCCTACCCTGTGTCCCATCTGATGTATCCATAATTATATATTTCTGTGCTGTGTTTTTGGTGCCTATTTGAGGTCTGCAACTTCTCCAGTTTGTTGTATGCTTCAATACAATCTATTTTCCAAGTATTCACTGTGATGTTGCCGCTATATTATGTTTAATTCCATGTTCGTATGCAACTGCATACAAGGTTGTATTCTTGAACCAAATTGTGCATAGCCATCATTTTTTTACCATGGATAGGTTGGCTTAGGGCACTGCAAAAATTTATATGTAAGTACATTCCATGGAAGTTGTAATGTTGCCCGAAATGAAGGTTGGTTAAATACTAAGAGCTATAGGAACAACCAGATTCCTCCCTTTAGTTACAAACCATTATTTTCAAAAATAAAGAAAACACAAGCTATAGAAAAGTGTAATATTTCAAATCAATGCTTGCAAATCCACAAATTACGCTATATCCCTAACCAACTAATAGCCAAAATAGACGGGCGCAGCAATGCGCGCCATCAGTGATCTAGTAAAGTTATTATTTATTTCCTTATATCATGATAAATGTTTATTATTCATGCTAGAATTGTATTAACCGGAAACATAATACATGTGTGAATACATAGACAAACAGAGTGTCACTAGTATGCCTCTACTTGACTAGCTCGTTGATCAAAGATGGTTATGTTTCCTAACCATAGACATGAGTTGTCATTTGATTAATGGGATCACATCATTAGCAGAATGATGTGATTGACTTGACCCATTCCGTTAGCATAGCACTTGATCGTTTAGTTTGTTGTTATTGCTTTCTTCATGACTTATACATGTTCCTATGACTATGAGATTATGCAACTCCCGTTTATCGGAGGAACACTTTGTGTGCTACCAAACGTCACAACGTAACTGGGTGATTATAAAGGTGCTCTACAGGTGTCTCCGAAGGTACTTGTTGGGTTGGCATATTTCGAGATTAGGATTTGTCACTCCGATTGTCGGAGAGGTATCTCTGGACCCTCTCGTTAATGCACATCACTTAAGCCTTGCAAGCATTGCAACTAATGAGTTAGTTGCAGGATGATGTATTACGGAACGAGTAAAGAGACTTGCCGGTAACGAGATTGAACTAGGTATTGAGATACCGATGATCGAATCTCGGGCAAGTAACATACCGATGACAAAGGGAACAACGTATGTTGTTATGCGGTCTGACCGATAAAGATCTTCGTAGAATATGTGGGAGCCAATATGAGGATCCAGGTTCCGCTATTGGTTTTTGACCGGAGACGTGTCTCGATCATGTCTACATTGTTCTCGAACCCGTAGGGTCCGCACGCTTAAGGTTTCGATGACAGTTATATTATGATTTTATGAGTTTTGATGTACCGAAGGAGTTCGGAGTCCCGGATGAGATCGGGGACATGACGAGGAGTCTCGAAATGGTCGAGACGTAAAGATCGATATATTGGACGACTATATTCGGACATCGGAAAGGTTCCGAGTGATTCGGGTATTTTTTGGAGTACCGGAGAGTTACGGGAATTTGCCGGGGAGTATATGGGCCTTATTGGGCCATACGATAATAGAGGAGAGAGGCCAAAAGGAAGGAGGCGCGCGCCCCCCCTCTGGTCCGAATTGGAGAAGGGGTGCAGCCCACTTTTCCTTGTTCCTCTCTCCCTCTTTCCTTCTCTCCTATAGTCCTACTCCCGGTGGGAGTAGGACTCCCCCCTTGGCGCGCCCTCCTCCTAGGCCGGCCGCCTCCCTCCCTTGCTCCTTTATATACGGGGGCAGGGGGCACCCCATAGACACAACAGTTGATCATTGATCTCTTAGCCGTGTGCGGTGCCCCCCTCCACCATAGTCCTCGATAAAATTATAGTGGTGCTTAGGCGAAGCCCTGCGACAGTAGAACATTAAGATCGTCACCACGCCGTTGTGCTGACGGAACTCTTCCCCGACATTCTGCTGGATCGGAGTCCGGGGATCGTCATCGAGCTGAACGTGTGCTAGAACTCAGAGGTGTCGTAGTTTTGGTGCTTGATCGGTCGGGCCGTGAAGACGTACAACTACATCAACCGCGTTGTGCTAACGCTTCCGCTTTCGGTCTACGAGGGTACATGGACAACACTCTCCCCTCTCGTTGCTATGCATCACCATGATCTTGCGTGTGCGTAGGAATTTTTTTGAAATTACTATGTTCCCCAACAGCGGGAACTATGAAAGCGCAGAAATGCAAATTGTGTTTGATGAAGCAACACCATAGAGAAGACATGAGTAGGATGATCACCGAGGGACAAGTGTGGAAACTGGTCGTCCTGCTACAAGGGGAACTAGACCTCTTCTTTGGGGCATTGATAAGATGGGTTATGAGTGAGAAGTCCACTTTCAGGGTAAGATTTAGGGTAGAGGTGAAGTGCAAAAAGTTGTAAACATATTGTAATGACACCATGAATGTGGATGGGCTATCTTTCCTTTCTTCTGCAATACATGATACACATGCTTGTGCATATACGAGAAAAAAAACATCATATCCATGGCGATTGCTAAATGCCTAAAACTAACAAGACAAACAAAATCTCTAACATGATGGACAAGAGCACATACACAACCGTGGAAAAAGATGTGTTTGCAACACCGCCGATGCCATGTCGCTAGGAGGCAGCCGACATTGCGGAAGTCGCCGTGTGCAGCCAACGGTGCAGGAGAGTTCAGCAGCCACGCAAGAGTGCTCCCCAAAAGGTTAGCACATCAACTTTATTTTCCGCGTGACAAAACGAAGATAACACGTACACATGACATAGGTACTAGCCCGGCTCGGCTCGATCACGAAGCACGATGTGCATGAATGGCGAGGCGGGAGGCGGAAGAGGATCGTGCAAGTATGTGTCCCCTTCTCAAGATCTTAGAGGTGTGTAGAGGAACCATCCTTATATGTTGGTACAACACACCCTCCACAACCGGGATGAGACTAAATATTCACACCCGCCTTGCCATGCAAGAACATGCCATGTGGTCCTCTAGAATTTATTTAGCAATTATTACTGGAATTTACTTCGAAATCATTGTTGAATTATAATGGGTCGGGAAATTTTCAATTCCTCAACGACCTTGATATTTGTCCCAAATATCAATATGTCGTCAGCATACAAGCACAATATAACTTCTTCGCCCCCGCTATATAGTACATAAATTTGTGGGCTTCATTAGTAACAAGGACGCATATCTTGATGTTCTTTCCAACTCCTCGTACCATTGTTTAGGTGCTTGTTTCAAGCAATAGGAAGATTTCAACAAATTTTACATTTCCTTCATGTCCATCTACTACAAATCCATTTAGGAAAATTCCTTTAACGTCTATTTATGAAAAATTCCATAGATCCGAGATCTTCTGGAGGACCGAGACTCCGAACGTCTGACGTCCACCGGACATCCGGCGACACCTGACCAGAGCCGAATCACCGGATATCCGGCACCCTCCGGACGACCGGACCCTCGGGAGCCACGGGGCGACCGGTAGAGACGGGACGTCCGACGCCTCTCTATGCACAGTGACTAGGGCCGAGGCCCATGTACCCCTTCGCCCCTTAGACTATACACACTCCAACTCCGCCCATGTTTTAGGGTAGCATTGTGATAGCTCATTTTGGAGACAGAGATTTGCTCATCCACTTGTTACCTACTCCTTTGGAGATCAAGTCCTCCTAGGTGAAGATCCCCCAAGTGGATTGAAGTCCCCGTCTAGGGAAGATCCCCTCATGGATTCAAGACCCCATCTCCTCGCGGATTGGGAAGAACTAGCTATCGTTTGTATCATTCCTTGTTGGATTTAGATCATGTATCACTCTTGTCTACTTGGATCTAGCACATGTGTAATTGAATCTCGTTGATTTTGAGTGTTTCCTCTTTGTTTCCTCTTGTGCATTCTTCGTGTTCTTTGGGAATTCCACTCCAAAATCGTGAAAGATCAGTCCCTAGGGTTCCACCGTACATCACTCTCGCATGCTCGAATCAAGCAAACATCCTCCGTCTCCGTGTAATTGCCGGTTCTTTTTCCAAATTTTGCTTGGCTAGCATCAAACTCCTCCTTCTCAAGCTCTTATAGTCTATCATCGCCGTCACCCCCTCCTAGACCTCGACTTAAACCTTCATTTGCATGTCCGGTTCAAAATCATCAAGTGGAACACTCAAGTCCACCTCATTCTCCTCCAACAACTCGACATATGGTGTATGAATAGGGTAGCTACCAAATCCGATGGCCGAAACACTAAGAAACTGAAGCAAAGCTCAATCAAAGTTCACCGAAGCAAAGGGGATTTTTTACCTCTCCGATGCTTGACCGATCATGTTGCGGACGCCGGTGGAGTTGACAGGATCTTGGGACACATTGCCCGCCGGAGGGGGCGGAGGCGGGGACCTTCCTCACGCCGCCGCCTTCTTCTTCTCCAGGCCCTTCGCTTGCGTCTTTGGCCGTTCCGCGGAGGGGGTGGAGGAGGCGGTCGTCCTTGAGTCGGCGACCGCGACAAGAGGATTCACGACCGTGGCGGCGACCACTCTCCATGGACGACGTGGTTGCCCTGCCGCTTCTGCTTCATGTCGGTGGCGGAAGGAGTAGGTGCGACAGTGAGTGAGGGAGTCCTGGATTAGGGGGTGTTCGGGTAGCCGGACTATACCTTCAGCTGGACTCCTGGACTATGAAGATACAAGATTGAAGACTTCGTCCCGTGTCCGGACGGGACTTTCCTTGGCGTGGAAGGCAAGCTTGGCGATACGGATATTCAAGATCTCCTACCATTGTAACCGACTCTGTGTAACCCTAACCCTATCCGATGTCTATATAAACCGGAGGGTTGTAGTCCGTAGGCAATCAACTCCATACACAATAATCATACCATAGGCTAGCTTCTAGGGTTTAGCCTCCTTGATCTCGTGGTAGATCTACTCTTGTACTACCCATATCATCAATATTAATCAAGCAGGAGTAGGGTATTACCTCCATCGAGAGGGCCCGAACCTGGGTAAAACAAAGTGTTCCCTGCCTCCTGTTATCATCCGGCCTAGACGCACAGTTCGGGACCCCCTACCCGAGATCTGCCGGTTTTGACACCGACATTGGTGCTTTCATTGAGAGTTCCTCTGTGCCGTCACAATCAGGAAGGATGCCTCTTCCCATCTTTAAAGACGGCGCCGTTGCTAAGGGAGCCTTGGCTGTTGGCCAGACCCTCCGGCTAGGTGGTTTCCTCATGACCGCCTGTTCGGCTGTTGCACCGACGGTGACCTCTCGGGTCATCAAAAGCAACCTACACGTCAGCTCGAAGCTCGTCAGGCAGCTAGATCCAATGGAGCTCTCTTCCGTAAACGAGCTCTTGGATCGCATCACCGCCCTGGGGGTCGCTACGGATTACGACCAGGTTGGGCTTAAACCCGATCTAAGAGAAATTAACTCTCCCCAAGTCACCCACCACGTTGCCGTGGTAGAGGCGCAGTGCAGCGACCCTTCATCTATTTTAAGGACTAGCTACGTCCGAATTCCCGACTCCTCCAAGCCGGATACCCGTGGAGAGGAGGATGTAACTCAAGACCTGAGCTTAGGATCAGGCAACGGGCTAGATTCGTTGGACAACATCCAAGAATCCGAACTTCAGAGTTCGGAAACTCTTCGGCCTCTGAATCTTGGATTGGGTGAGGTTTCAGATTCAACGACACCCGCCCACCCGAACATAAGCGATCTCTCCCAAATCAGCAGAGGCCCGAGGAAACAGTACATCATTACTGGGCCAGATTCCTCTTGGTTATGAACAGGATAAAGGATTGCCGCGAGGGAGACGCAATGTCAATTTTCTGCAGTAATTGCACGGACGAGGGAATCCTTAACACCATAAGTCGTCGTGATATTACACGCTTCGCCGACTTGGAGTCCATAGTACAAAAATATTGTGCGATGGAAAGCGCCTGGAAAACCGAAATAAAATTTTGGGATAATCCGGCCTTGAATAGTAATCCCGTCCGAACTAAGAGGGTGCATCATCATAGGACACCCGGGATAAACACCAAAAAGCCAAAACCCTTTACAGGGCATGGAACCGTACTGGAAAGGTGGCTTAATGGACCCTGTAGAATTCACAGTACAGAGGACGCCACGCCAACTCACAGCCTTAGAGCATGTTGGATACTCCAGCAGGTGGCCAAAATTGGCAAGGACCTCTTAATTCTGGAGGCCGCAGAAAGCCAGCCCGAGGACACCAGTACCGTTCTCACAGTCTTCGAGACTTTCGCATCAAACAATGTGCGAAAAAGAACACTCCGCAGCCTCGCCGAAGTCTATCAAGTTGCAACAATAAATCCATGGAGCGACACTGCCATTACCTTCAACGCAAGTGATGAACCTAGATTCCGAACAGCTGGAGCACCAGCCGCATTGGTCCTCAGTCCCATAGTGGACGGCTTTCGCCTCACCAAGGTGCTCATGGATGGAGGCAGCGGACTGAACCTCATTTATGAGGAAACCCTTCAAAAAATGGAAATAGACTGGAGCCGCGTCGAGCGAAGCAGCACAACCTTTAGAGGAATAATCCCCAGTCGGGAAGCGCGCTGCACAGGAAAAATCTCAGTAGATGTGGTGTTCGGCACGCCGGATAATTACAAGTCCGAAGAAGTCACGTTTCAAGTGGCCCCGTTTAAGAGCGGACATCACGCTTTACTGGGATGGGAAGCATTCACAATCTTCCAAGCAATACCCCATTACGGGTACATGAAGCTTAAGATGCCCGGGCCGAACGGAATTATCACTCTAGCTAGTGATCCGGACGTTGCACTCCGCGCTGAAAACAAGACGGCCGCATTAGCCCTTGAGGCACTATCCGAAGCCCTAGCGGCCGAGGAACTGACTGCGCTGCACTCCACGGTTAATAGGGATGATGTGATGCTCGATAAGAGATCCAAATCCACATCCTTCAAGCCAGCTGACGAAATAGTCAAATTCCAGGTCCATCCAATGGACCCCAATAAAACAGCTTCCATCGGGGCACGACTGAACCCTGATGTAGACGCCGCACTGCGAGAGTTCCTACGAGAGAACTTGGACATTTTCGCCTGGCACCCTTCAGACATGCCAGGGATCCCACGCAAGCTGGCCGAACACAGCTTAAATATCCTAAAAGGATTCAAACCTGTCAAACAAGCCCTTCGGCGTTTTTCCGAACCCAAGAGACAGGCTATGGGAGAGGATCTAGCCAAGCTATTGGAGGCCGGATTCATTAGAGACATAAAACATCCGGACTAGCTAGCAAACTTGGTGATGGTACCAAAGAAGGACAAATCCTGGCGCCTGTGTGTCGATTTTAAAGACCTTAACAAGGCTTGCCCAAAGGATCCCTTCCCCCTCCCCCGTATCGATCAAATTATCGATGCCACCGCATGACACGACTCGTTGTGTTTCCTCGACGCATACTCCGGTTACCATCAAATCAAGATGGCAGAATCAGACCAAGCTGCAACAGCATTCATCACACCATACGGCCCATTCTGCTTCAACACAATGCCCTTCGGGCTGAAAAACGCCGGCGCAACATATCAGCGCATGATCCAGACATGTCTGGCAAATCAGATCGGCAAAACAGTGGAGGGGTATGTGGATGATGTGGTCGTCAAATCAAGACATGTCGAATCTCTAATAGACGACTTGAGGCTTACATTCGATAACCTCCGAAAATATGACATCAAGCTCAACCCGGAAAAATGCGTCTTCGGCGTTCCAGCCGGAAAGCTCTTGGGCTTCATTGTATCCGGTAGAGGAATTGAAGCTCATCCAGCCAAGATCCGAGCTTTGTCACAATTGGATATCCCAAAGGACCTCAAACAAATACAAAATTTAACCGGATGCATGGCGGCTTTAAGCCGCTTCATCTCCCGCTTGGGAGAAAAGGCACTACCCCTCTATCGCCTCCTTCGGCGCACCGAACACTTCGAGTGGACGGAGGCCGCCACGGCCGGACTTGATGAAATAAAAGCCATATTGGCAACAAACCCAGTCCTGGCCGCGCCGAACACCGGCGAACCAATGTTATTGTACATTGCAGCAACACATCAAGTTGTCAGCGCAATGCTCGTTGTCGAGCGGGAAACCGACGGACACAAATTCCCCCTTCAAAGGCCGATCTACTACGTATCCACTGTCCTCACTCCATGCAAATCACGGTACCCGCATTATCAAAAGATTGCATACGCGGTATTCATGGCATCCCGAAAGCTACGACAATACTTTCAAGAGTGTTCCATAACAGTAGCCTCGGAAGTACCACTCAACGATATTATCAACAACCGCGACGCAACGGGCTGGATTGCAAAATGGGCCATCGAGCTCCTCCCGTTTGATATAACCTATAAGCCACGACGAGCTATTAAATCGCAAGTTTTGGCCGACTTTGTCGCAGAATGGACGGAGGCCGAGCTCCCTAAAGAGTACGGCACATATTCAAACTGGATTATGCATTTCGACGACTCCAAAATGTTGGCCGGACTGGGGGCTGGCGTTGTCCTAACGTCCCTCACAGGAGACACAGTCCAATATGTGCTCCAGATCATGTACATGGATTCCAATAATGCAGCCGAATATGAGGCCCTCCTACATGGTCTTCGGATAGCAGTATCCATGGGTATCTAGCGCCTAGAGGTACGCGGGGATTCAAATATCCCAAATAAATGGAGACTTCGACGCCAAGGACCCAAAAATGGCAACTTACCGCAACGCCGTCCTAAAAATGTCAGCTCGATTCGAAGGGCTGGAGTTTCACCATATAGCCCGAGAAAACAATCAAGCAGCGGACGTCCTGGCACGCATCGGAGCAAAACGCGATGTAGTCCCCCCCAACATCTTTTTGGAAAGATTGTTCAAGCCATCCGTAGCATGGGAGGGGGAACCCACAAATAACAGCCCGGACCCAGCCGCACCACTCGACGCCGAACAATCTGACACAATTGGAGGCTCTGCCAATGAAATTACACCTTCAGCCCACGTAATAATGGCGGTCATCGCCCCGTGGACAGAACCATTCCTAGCCTACCTTACTAGGCAGGAACTCCCAGAGGACCAAAACGAGGCCCGACGCATAGTGCGGCGATCTAAAGCCTATAGAGTCCATGAGGGAGAGCTTTATAAGAAAAGCACTACTGGAGTCCTTCAAAGGTGCATCTCCGAAGAGGAAGGGCGGAACCTTCTGGCTGAAATTCATGCCGGACTCGGTGGTCACCACGCCGCTGCTTGGTCCCTTGTTAGCAAGGCTTTCCGTACAGGCTTTTATTGGCCGACGGCCCGGGCAGACGCTCAGGACTTAGTCCAACGATGCGCTGGTTGCCAACTTTTTGCCAACCAAAGCCATATGCCACCCACCGCACTCCAAACTATACCCATCACCTGGCCTTTCGCGTTCTGGGGGCTTGACATGGTCGGACCCCTTAAAGGTGGGACCGATAGGAAAAAATACTTACTGGTCATGGTGGATAAATTCACCAAATGGATAGAAGCCAAGCCTGTTAAAACGACCGAATCCGGACCTGTGATAGACTTCATATCCGGGGTTGTACACCGTTATGGCGTCCCCCACAGCATCATAACCGATAACGGTACAAACTTTACCGCAGACGAGGTAAAACTCTGGTGCAAAAACATGGGCATCAAGCTCGACTATGCTTCCGTCTATCACCCACAAACCAACGGCCAGGTCGAACGTGCAAATGGTCTTATCATGAGCGGCATTAAACCCAGACTGGTGCGGTCCCTCAAGGAATCTAACACGCACTGGGTAGAGGAGCTCGACTCCATGCTATGGGGGCTGCAGACCACGCCAAATCGCACCACCGGATACACACCATTTTTTATGGTGTACGACGCAGAGGCAGTTCTGCCCTGCGACATAATTCATGACTCACCTAGAGTGCGCATGTACGAAGAAAGAGAAGCCGAGCTCGATCGGCAGGACAACTTGGACGCCCTGGAGGAGGAGTGTGACGTGGCAAAAGCCCGTTCCGCATTTTATCAACAGCAGGCCCGAAGATATCAAAGCAGAGAAGTACGGGCCAAAAATTACAATGTTGGCGAACTAGTTCTACGCCTGCCGGATAAGAAAAAGGACAAACTCAAGCCCAAGTGGGAAGGTCCATTCATAATTGACCAAGTCCTGACTGGCAGGGCATACGGCCTGCGAGATGCGTCGGATAACTGACTCGAGCCGAACCCGTGGAACGCCACCCGTATCCGAAGATTCTATGCCTAGCGTCGGGCTCTGTGTTCGTCTCCTTCCTCTGTCCATTTTCTGCATTTTTCTGTCTTACATTTCTCTCCTTCCCCTCTTTTCTTTTATAGCCCTTAAAGGCTTATCTAGTGACGCGCCACTCGCGCTCATTAAACCTGGGGGCTTCTTTAACAGAAGCTTATTTATACGGGCTTCATGCCCAACACATGCGTCAAACTTCCGCATGTACCTTTTTCTTCACCATTATATGCATCGATATGACTTAAGTTTTGGCCAAGCTGGGTTGCCTGGCTCTTGTGCTTACCCCTACGTTCCCGATTGTTCGGCTAGGCGGTAAAGGGAGCACCTCTGCGATTGTTACTGCCGGGTCAGCCGGATGTGTACCTAAGACTGGGTGAAGCCGAAAGCTAGCGTTCTTAAGGGAATATTCGGTCTGTGAGATAAAAGATGATCTTTTTACTCATTTTATGCGCCCCCGGATGCTTTTTTCTGCGTCTTTTTACGCAGTCCGGACATGCACTTTAGGGCATGCCTCCCAGCGAAAGGAACCCCTAACGGAACTATTCTCTCTGGAAGATGTTTCTTACTAACCATGTAATATAACATAACTAGTTGGGCACTTGTCTGATAAAGCACTAATGACCCCTACACCTGGTCTCCACGCATGCCACGGTTCTTATATAACCGCTATGGTATTCGGACACACTCCGGACCGTCAGGTCCCGAGGTCGAAGCGAAAAGGTCGGCAACGACAAACAATCTACGATCCGGCTAGAAGGCATTACACATGTCAATTCAAAATTACATAGTCATTCTGACTGATTGTATTCCTCTTCTATACCATCTAACAGGCTATCTAATTTACAGTCCTACTGGGAATACTTCGCGGCCAACCCTACTTGGCCGTATACTAAGCTCACAGGGATCTCCTTCCCGTCAGGCCCCACTAGTCCGACCTCGGCCATGTGGTTTGGGTCAGACTTCATAAAACGGGTCTTCACAATGGCCCAGGCTTCCCTAGCGCCTTGTCGGCAGGCCGATATCTTCCACAACCGGAAGCGCCGCCGAGCTTCCTTCAGCTTCTCCGCAAGCTCTCCAAGGCCCTCGGGCATGGAGTGGGCAGGCCATAAGGCTTGGGCAACACCTCGCATCGCCTGCCGAATTAGCTCGTGCAGTTGCATGAGTTCGGGAAGAAGGTCACCCATAGAACCGGGCATCTCCTCTGCAGGACGACCTGTGAGCATACCTACAGACATTACTCTGTTAGTCGACTTCCTCGCCGAACTCTTTTTTCAAAGTTCGTTCAAGCACTTACTAAAAATGCCGCGTCGAAGCCGCTGATTCTCCTTCGTGGAGTCCGACAGCTGGCCACGAACATCTTTAAGTTCGACGTCCAACTTGGTGTTGGCATCCTGAAGATCATTCTTCTCTTGCCTCACCTTTGTCAACATACTCTCACCGGCCTTTAGCTGGCGTAAGAGTTGTTGTTTGTCCGGATCGAGTCCGGCGCCATCTGCAATATGATTTGTCAGATTTACACCCACACTGCACAATACTAATCTTTCGAAGTGTATCTTACCTGAGGGGGTCTCTTTGGACTCCCCTGCTATGGCTAGTGCGGCCTCTAGTTGGGCCTTGCACTTTTCCAGCTCCTGGGACAGTACAGTATTCTTCTCTGTAAGAACCTGCATATTAAATGATCCTTAAATCAGTTGCTCTAACTGTTTCAGGTCTCGGGGGCTACTGGTATATATATATTTGACCAAAATTTTCTTACCCGTATGTCTTTTACATACTGCTCCATGGCTCTGGCTAAACCATTTGGAGCGGCACGGAGGTACGCATCTCCCGAATTAAAGGCATCTAAAGCCTCTTGGGAGAAACAAGCATCGCGTAGAACTGTCCGGCGATGCCTGTGGTTCATGGCACTCTCCACTTCAGAATTTGTGGCGGATAGCCCGTCCGCATCCTCTGTCGGAGGAGCGTCCGGTGCGCGCCTTATGCTCGCCTCCGTTTCCTGGCCAGACGTTGGAGCCTGGCTGGTGGAGGCGCGATTGGCAACCTCTCCGGATGTAGTCCGGCGAGGTCTCTTCGTTCTGAAGATAGCACGAACGTTAATATGCCCTAATAGAATAACTCCAGGGAAACAGAGGGTGCACTATACCTTTGCGCCGGCATCTCAGTCCGGACTTCATTCTGTTGGGGAACGTAGCAGAAATTCAAAATTTTCCTACGTGTCACCAAGATCTATCTATGGAGAAACCAGCAACAAGGGGAAGGAGAGTGCATCTACATACCCTTGTAGATCGTTAAGCGGAAGCGTTCAAGAGAACGGGGTTGAAGGAGTCGTACTCGTCGTGATTCAAATCACCGGAGATCCTAGTGCCGAACGGAGGGCACCTCCACGTTCAACACACGTACAGCCCGGTGACGTCTCCCATGCCTTGATCCAGCAAGGAGAGAGGGAGAGGTTGAGGAAGACTCCATCCAACAGCAGCACAACGGCGTGGTGGTGATGGAGGAGCGTGGTAGTCCTGCAGGACTTCGCCAAGCACCTACGGGAGAGGAGGAGTACGAGAGGTAGGGCTGCGCCAAGAGGGAGAAGTTCTCATCTATATGGCAGCCCCAAACCTCAACTATATATAGGGGGGAAGGGGGCTGCGCCCCCTTTAGGGTTTCCCACCCCAAGGGGTGCGGCCAAGGGGGGAGGAGTGCCTCCCAAGTCAAGTGGAGGCCTCCCCTCTAGGGTTTTACCCTTCCCATGTGCATGGGCCTTGGGGGGGCTGGTTCCCCTGGCCCATTAAGGCTAGGGCGCTTCCCTACAGCCCATGCTACTGTATTGGACGTGGTGGAACAATTTCCGGACCTCCGGACCCCTCCGGAATCCTCCGGAACCTTCTGGAAGCTTCCCGGTACAATACCGAAAAAACCCGAACTTTTTCCGGAACCCGAACAACAACTTTCCATATATAAATCTTTACCTCCAGACCATTCCGGAACTCCTCGTGACGTCCGGGATCTCATCCGGGACTCCGAACAACATTCGGTAACCACATACAAGCTTCCTTTATAACCCTAGCGTCATCGAACCTTAAGTGTGTAGACCCTACGGGTTCGGGAGACATGCAGACATGACCGAGACGTTCTCCGGTCAATAACCAACAGCGGGATCTGGATACCCATGTTGGCTCCCACATGTTCCACGATGATCTCATCGGAAGAACCACGATGTCATGGACTCAATCGATCCCGTATACAATTCCCTTTGTCTAGCGGTATTGTACTTGCCCGAGATTCGATCGTCGGTATACCGATACCTTGTTCAATCTCGTTACCGGCAAGTCTCTTTACTCGTTCCGTAACACATCATCCCGTGATCAACCCCTTGGTCACATTGTGCACATTATGATGATGTCCTACCGAGTGGGCCCAGAGATACCTCTCCGTTTACACGGAGTGACAAATCCCAGTCTCGATTCATGCCAACCCAACAGACACTTTCGGAGATACCTGTAATGCACCTTTATAGCCACCCAGTTACGTTGTGACGTTTGGTACACCCAAAGCATTCCTACGGTATCCGGGAGTTGCACAATCTCATGGTCTAAGGAAAAGATACTTGACATTAGAAAAGCTTCAGCATACGAACTACACGACCTCTATGCTAGGCTTAGGATTGGGTCTTGTCCATCACATCATTCTCCTAATGATGTGATCCCGTTATCAACGACATCCAATGTCCATAGCCAGGAAACCATGACTATCTGTTGATCACAACGAGCTAGTCAACTAGAGGCTCACTAGGGACTTATTGTGGTCTATGTATTCACACGTGTATTACGATTTCTGGATAATACAGTTATAGCATGAATAAAAGACTATTATCATGAACAAAGAAATATAATAATAACACTTTTATTATTGCCTCTAGGGCATATTTCCAACAGTCTCCCACTTGCACTAGAGTCAATAATCTAGTTCACATCACCATGTGATTAACACTGACAGGTCACATCACCATGTGACCAACATCCAAAGAGTCTTGGGTTTGATCATGTTGCTTGTGAGAGAGGTTTTTTAGTCAACGGGTCTGAACCTTTCAGATCCGTGTGTGCTTTACAAATCTCTATGTCATCTCCTAGATGTAGCTACCACGTTCTATTTGGAGCCATTCCAAATAACTGTTCCACTTGGAGCTATTCTAAATTGTTGCCCCATTATACGTATCCGGTATCTCTACTTAGAGCTATCCGGATAGGTGTTAAGCTTGCATCGACGTAACCTTTACGACGAACTCTTTTACCACCTCCATAATCGAGAAAATTCCTTAGTCCACTAGTTACTAAGGATAACTTTGACCGCTGTCTGTGATCCATTCTTGGATCACTCTTGTACCCCTTGACTAACTCATGGCAAGGCACACTTCAGGTGCGGTACACAGCATAGCATACTGTAGAGCCTATGTCTTAAGCATAGGAGACGACCTTCGTCCTTTCTCTCTATTCTGCCATGGTCGAGCTTTAAGTCTTAACTTTGTACCTTACAACTCAGGCAAGAACTCCTTCTTTGACTGGTCCATCTTGAACACCTTCAAGATCATGTCAAGGTATGTGCTCATTTGAAAGTACCATTAAGCATTTTGATCTATCCTTATAGATCTTGATGCTCAATGCTCAAGTAGCTTAATCCAGGCTTTCCATTGAAAAACACTTTCAAAATAACCTTATATGCTTTGCAGAAATTCTACGTCATTTCTGATCAACAACATGTCAACAACATATACTCATCAGAAATTCTATAGTGCTCCCACTCACTTCTTTGGAAATACAAGTTTCTCATAAACTTTGTATACACCAAAATCTTTGATCATCTCATCAAAGCGCACATTCCAACTCCGAGATGCTTACTCCAGTCCATGGAAGGATCGCTAGAGCTAGCATACCTTTTAGCATCCTTAGGATCGACAAAACCTTTCTGATTGTATTACATACAACCTTTCCTTACGAAAACTGGTAAGGAAACTCGTTTTGACATCCATCTGCCAGATTTCACAAATGCAGCTTATGCTAACATGATTCCGACGGACTTAAGCATCGCTACGAATGAGAAAATCTCATCGTAGTCAACTCCTTGAACTTGTGAAAAACTCTTCGCCACAAGTCGAGCTTCATAGATGGTGACATTACCATCCACGTCCGTCTTCTTCTTAAAAGATCCATTTATCTCAATGGCTTGCCGATCATTGGGCAAGTCCGCCAAAGTCCATGCTTTGTTCTGATACATGGATCCTATCTCGGATTTCATGGCTTCTAACCATTTGTCGGAATTTGGGCCCACCATCGCTTCTCCATAGCTCGTAGGTTCATTGTTGTGTAGCAACATGACCTTCAAGACAGGATCACCGTACCACTCTGAAGCAGTACACATCCTTGTCATCCTACGAGGTACGATAGTGACTTGATCCGAAGTTTCATGATCACTATCATAAGCTTCTACTTCAATTGGTGTAGGTACCACAGGAACAACTTCCTGTGCCCTGCTACACACTAGTTGAAGTGATGGTTCAATAACCATACCAAGTCTCCACCATCCTCCCACTCAACTCTTCGAGACGAACTTTTCCTCAAGAAAGGACCCGATTCAAGAAACAATCCCTATTGCTTTCGGATCTGAATTAGGAGGTATACCCAACTGTTTTGGGTGTCCTATGAAGATGCATTTTATCCGCTTTGGGTTCGAGCTTATCAACCTGAAACTTTTTCACATAAGCGTCGCAGCCCCAAACCTTTAAGAAATGACAGCATAGGTTTCTCTAAACCGGTGTCATCTCAACGGAATTACGTGGTACCCTATTAAAGTGAGTGCGGGTGTCTCTAATGCCTAACCCATGAACGATAGTGGTAATTCGATAAGAGACATCATGGTACCCACCATATCCAATAGGGTGCAACTATGATGTTCGGACACACCATCACACTATGGTGTTCCAGGCGGTATTAATTGCGAGACAATTTCCATAATGTCTTAATTGTGTGCCAAAACTCGTAACTCAGATATTCATCTCTATGATCATATCATAGACATTTTATCCTCCTGTCACAATGATCTACTTCACTTTGAAATTACTTGAACCATTCAATAATTCAGACTTGTGTATCATCAAGAAAATATTCTCAACATCTACTCGAATCATCTGTGAAGTAAGAACATAACGATATTCACTGCATGCCTCAGCACTCATTGGACTGCACACATCAAAATGTGTTACTTCCAACGAGTTGCTATCTTGTTCCGTCTTACTAAAACGAGGCTTTCAGTCATCTTGCCCATATGGTATGATTTGCATGTCTCAAGTGATTCAAATCAAGTGAGTTCAAACGGTCCATTTGCATGGAGTTTCTTCATGCATATACACCAATAGACATGGTTCGCATGTCTCAAACTTTTCAAAAACGAGTGAGTCCAAAGATCCATCAACATGGAGCTTCTTCATGCGTTTTATACCGATATGACTTACGTGGCAGTGCCACAAGTAGGTGGTACTATCATTACTATCTTTTGGCATGAACATGTGTATCACTATGATCGAGATTTCAATGAACCATTCATTTTAGGTGCAAGACCATTGAAGGTATTATTCAAATAAATAGAGTAACCATTATTCTCTTTAAATGAATAACCGTATTGCGATAGTCATAATCCAATCATGTCTATGCTTAACGCAAACATCAAATAACAATTATTCAGGTTTTAACACCAATCTCGATGGTAGAGTGAGCGTGCGATGCTTGATCATATCAACATTGGAAACATTTCCAACACATATCATCAGCTCACCTTTAGCTAGTCTCCGTTTATTCCGTAGCTTTTATTTCGAGTTAATAACACTTAGTAACCGAACCGGTATCTATTACCCTGGTGCTACTAGGAGTACTAGTAAAGTACACATCAACACAATGTATATCCAATATACTTCTATCGACCTTGCCAGCCTTCTCATCTACCAAGTATCTAGGGTAATTCTGCTCCAGTGGCTGTTCCCTTTATTACAGAAGCACTTAGTCTCGGGTTTGGGTTTAACCTTGGGTTTCTTCACTAGAGCAGCAGCTGAATTGCCGTTTCATGAAGTATCCCTTCTTGCCCTTGCCCTTCTTGAAACTAGTGGTTTCACCAACCATCAACAATTGATGCTCCTTCTTGATTTCTACTTTCGTGGTGTCAAACATCGCGAATATCTCAAGGATCATCATATATGTCCTTGATATATTATAGTTCATCACGAAGCTCTAGCAGCTTGGTGGCAATGACTTTTGGAGAAACATCACTATCTCATCTGGAAGATCAACTCCCACTCGATTCAAGTGATTGTTGCACTCAGACAATTTGAGCACAAGCTCAATGATTGAGCTTTTCTCCCTTAGTTTGCAGGCTAAGAAAATCGTCGGAGGTCTTATACCTCTTGACGTGGGCACGAGCCTGAAATCCCAATTTCAGCCCTTGAAACATCTCATATGTTCCGTGACGTTTCGAAAACGTCTTTAGTGCCTCAACTCTAAACCATTTAACTGAACTATCACGTAGTTATCAAAACGTGTATGTCCGATGTTCATAACATCCACAAACGACGTTTGGGGTTCAGCACACTGAGCGGTGCATTAAGGACATAAGCTTTCTATTGTCCGCATAATCGCTACTTTCAACTTTCAACTATATTTTCTCTAGGAACATATCTAAACAGTGGAACTAAAGCGCGAGCTTACGACATAATTTGCAAAAGGTCTTTGTCACACCCTAGCTAGTCATGCATTAGAGTGTTGCATCATGTTTACTCTTTCATCAGAAACTTGAAATGGGGATGACAGAACCCCCAGTCCCCTCTGAAACCAACTAGGGTTACTAAAATAATTTTTCAATGAACCTGAAATGCCCTTCTAAAATGCCCATCATTTTTGTCTTGGTTCAGAACCTCTGCCAAAAGTGGTGCACATTTTCCTAGGCCATCCTAGGGTTTTTGAATTAAATCATAAATATTTGAATTTGGGCATTTAAAAATAATATAAAATATTTAAATGCTCAAATATCTCCAAACTAAAATGTTTCATGTTGGAAATAATCCAACTATGGGCCAGGAATAGTTTGGTGATTTTTGAAGTTGCCTAGGTATTTTATTTAATTCAACAAAGTTGCAGATATATTAAATAAAAACAGAAATAGAAAAGAAAGGGGGAAAACTTACCTGGGCTCCTCCCTGTGCGGCCCAGCCAGCTGGCCGGCCCAGCAAGCCAGCCCAGCCCACCACCGCCGTCGTCCTCCTGGCGCCAGTCGGCCAGGCGTGTGGCCGGCGCGCGCGCACGGCCGGAGCGCCACGCCACCAGCCCGTCTGCCTGCCTCCCTCGCCAGCGCGACGCCGCGGCGCTTCTTCTCGGTGCCGCCCCGATCCCCTGGCCTTATCCCTCTCTCTCTCCCGTGCTGCTCCCTCCCTCTCTCTCACGGCCGAACACCACCGTCGCCGCCGTTCGCCATAGCCGCCGTCTCCGACCACCCCTCGCTCCCCCGACTAGCTCAGGAGCTCCGCCTCGACTCCCTCTTCCTCCCCACCGCTCCACGGGTCTCCGGAAGCCCTGCATCGCCGCCACGTCGCCGTTCCCCTCTTCGGGCTCCGACCACCGTCGCCGTCAAATTCGTCGTCTCCGGCGCGTCCCCGAGCCCGCTTCGACGCCCACTGCAACCGCGGTGAGCCCCCGAGTCGTTTCCCCCTTCTCCCCTGGTCTCTCCCGACCTCTAGTCCCTAGCCCCACCTCGGCCGAGAGCTCCACGCCGCCGACGATGTCGCCGTCGTGGCCACGGTCGCCGTAGCGCCCAACCGAGCACACCATCGTGCTCCACACCTCACTAGGAGCACGTAGCACGCACCAACACCTCCCCTAACGCCCTGCAACGCCGTTTCCGACCGCACCCGAACTCCGGCCGCCGCAGCCGAGCTCGCCGTCGTCAACTCCGGCCACCCCGAGCCCAACCACCACCACCAATAGTCGCGGCTCAACCTCAGCAACACGTAGATGCCTTCCGCCGTCCATTTGGTTGCCGGAATGGCAAAAAGCACTTTCGCCGCCGTCTCGGACCTCGCCGGCGTCATGTCGCCGGTGGGGTTTGACTTGTCCGACCTGGGGTTTGACCCCCCCAGGGTCACTGACGCGTGGGCCCTGTTGGCCAGGTGGTTAGGTTAGCGCTAACTACTGTTAGTCAACCCCCCCTTACACTGACAGTGGGCCCCGGCGCCTCTAATCCCTAATTAGGATTAAATTAAACCTGTTAAACCCCCCCTGTCACTGACGTGTGGCCCCCACACGTCAGGTTTGACTTCAGCCAGCCGCAGTTGACCACTGACGTCATGCTGACGTCATGCTGGCGCAATAATTATATTCTGGATTTAAATTAAATCAGGAAATTCCAGAATATTATTTAAACTTCAAAAATTCATAACTTTTATTCTGTAACTCCAAATTGGACAAATTATATATGAAAAATGATGAGAAAAATTCAATCTATCCATCTGTACTATTTTCATGCATGATCAAACAAGTTAAATTGATGTTTTAAGCAGAACAAGGAAAAGCACTTTAAAAGGCCATGATTGAGTTTGAAATTTGAATCTTTGATTCAAATTTGTTCAAACCCCTCTGGTTTTAGTTGCATTAGCCCAACACACTCATATTGCCATGTTTCATGCATGCATCATATTGTTGCACATTGTTTGGTGATGCTTGTGTATCGATGTCCTTTGCGACAGGTTCTGCCCCCGAGGAGTACCGTGATTACCCTAACGAAGAACCATATCAGTGCATCGAACCATCAGGCAAGCAACCAACCATTTGATCATATCGATACAATCCCATGTTCTCGCTCCTGCTCTCTTTTACTGCATTAAGACAACGCGATTCAAACTGCTGTGTGCTACGGTAGTTGAACCCATTTCCTCTGCATGACCTGTCATTGCCACAGTAACTAGATGAAACCCACTAGCATGTGTAGGAGTTGATTGAGCCCTATGTATGTGTTGTTCCTACCTTGCTATGCTTGCTATGCTTAGAGTCGTGTCAGGTCTGGTTCATCTGGGTGATGGGCTGGAGTGAAATGTTATGTTGGTAAGGAGAGTGGTGTGGTGAACACGATTTGGTAAAGGTATCGATGAGAGGCCATGTAGGAGTACATGGTGGGTTGTTTCATTGAAGCCGACCTTAAGCACTGAGATCTGTATGTGTGATTTAAGAATCAGCTACTACCATGCATTGGGCCCGAAACCAATGGACCCTCTCGGCTTCTTATTCACCCTAGTTCTCCGTCCAGGAGTTGCAAGTAGTTTCTGGTGTTTGTAGCCTACTGGAGGCCGTGGACAGCGCTGACCGTAGGGGTGGGCTGTGATGCGGTAGGTACGTGGCCGGGTGTACCGAATACCCGTTAGGTATCTCGGGAACCCTGTTCACATCGTTCGGGGCCGTATGGGAAACCTCGGCCGGACTCCCTGCGGATGGAACCTGAATAGGCGATAAACCTGGACTGGAGGCTTAGGTGATTAGGTAGGTCGTGGCCGACACCCACGTTGGGCTTCCGCTTGCAGGTTGCCGAGTACATGTCGTGTAAATGACGGTAAGTGGTGAGAGCGTGTATGAAGAAGTACACCCCTGCAGGGTTAACATGATCTATTCGAATAGCCGCGTCCGCGGTAAAGGACTACTTGGTTGCCTATACAGTTCATAGACAAGTAAATGGAAACTACTAAAAGCCTCAAGATAAGTGTGAGTGCCGAGGATGGCTCTTCCGTAGGAAGACGGAGGTGGATCCCTGGTAGTGTATTGAAGTGGTGAGTAGTGGACTCGTGTGCGCAAAACATTTCAAGTTGGAGTATCGTAGGATAGTCTAGCCAAGAGTCAAAGCTGGCTTGCTGCAATAACTCCACCAACCCTTCTTGATACTATGCATGTATGTAGGATCTGATGTAAGCCTTGCTGAGTACCTTTGTACTCATGTTGCTATAATCTACATTTTTACAGAAGACGCTGCAACCCCTTCTGATGGGTTCTATGTAGACGTTGACATCAACGAGTAGGCTAAAGACCCAGGTGGTGACCCTGAGCTTGTGATGGACCACGTAGTATAGCTAGGCTTTCCAAGCCTCTTTTATTTTACTAGTTGTCTGTACCCAGACAATGTACTTCCGCTGCTGGCTTGTATGACTGTATGACTTGTATGTTGGGTCGTGAGACCCGTACCTTTGTGAATGTTATGTATGGCTCCCTGAGCCTTAAATAAAGTACTTGTGTCATAGAGTCATGTTGTGATGCTTCGTTGTATTTGCACATATCGAGCATATTGTGTGTATGATTGAAATGCTTGGTATGTGTGGGATCTGACTATCTAGTTGTTTATCTTTAGTAGCCTCTCTTACCGGGAAATGTCTCCTAGTGTTACCGCTGAGCCATGGTAGCTTGATACTGCTCTGGAACACTTAGGCTGGCCGGCATGTGTCCTTCTTCGTTCCTATGTCTGTCCCTTCGGGGAAATGTCACGCTTTGAGTACCGAAGTCCTGTTAGCCCGCTACAGCCCGGTTTACCGGAGTCCTGCTAGCCCAGTGCTACAGCCCGGACCCACTTGCTGATGACCGACACGTTCGAAGCTGGGTCATGGATGCCTGTCCCTGTAAGTCTGTGCCACTTTGGGTTTACGACTAGTCATGTCAGCCCGGGCTCCTTATCATATGGATGCTAGCGACACTATCATATACGTGAGCCAAAAGGCGCAAACGGTCCCGGGAAAAGGTAAGACGACACCCGTGGGGATACCGTGCGTGAGGCCGCAAAGTGATATGAGGTGTTACCAGCTAGATCGATGTGACATCGAGTCGGGGTCCTGACAGCGTTGGCATCAGAGCCAGACTGCCTGTAGGTTCTCCAAGCCAAACTGGTCGATGTTGAGTCTAGAAATTCTTTAGTTATATGTAGGGGAATTGTTTGTGGGATGGAACGTAAGGCTCTTTTTACTCCTCTATCTTATGACATTCTGATCTGAGTCAGTCCATTCTTCCACCGGGGGTTAAGGAATTAGGATCTGTTCTCTCTATCAGGATCACGAGTTACTAATCAGTAGTACCTTATAAGTTTGATGGATACAAGCCTAGTTCAGTTCTACTACCACATTATGTTGTTAGAATGGTTTCAGAACTTTGATATGGTGATGTTGAGTGTGTACGAAATCCTTTGTCAAATGTCTCAAAATCCTTTTTTGAGCATTTACAGCTGTTATGCTGCCGAAATTTTGCTAGAAATTCTAATGCCTTTGCATTATGATTGTGCTTTCAGATGGCCACTCGCGACCTCAATCAAGTGGTTCGCCTGACTCGATGCCTAGATGTACCCGGCCATACTGCTAAGTTGGTCAGGGTAATGACTGAGGCTGGATACCGCTGGTATCCTGAGTACACGGTCGAAGAGCAATTTCGGGACTTCAATCAAAGCCAGTATCTCTACACTGTCCGGATATTTCCATCTTATCCTGGATCCACCGAGCCTCTTCACTGTTCCTATGGACTCGGGGTTACCATTGAGATGGCTGTGCAGGACGCCGCCTACTCTATGATGACCATTATGCGAGTCAGATCTGGTTTATTTCGGGACTCTGATTTCCGGTATATGCCAGGATCACTTCTGGGAGCACAAGGGTATCTCCAGGCTATGTATGCTGACTCCACTCAGGAGGATTCACGGACTCGCACCACTGCTGAGATGCTCGAGGATAAGGACCGTGAAAATCGGGCCTTAAGGTTAGAGCTCTTCAATACCCGTGCTGACCACTGGGCTACTTTGACTCGGTTCGCACCGGCGGTGCAAGCTGGATATTCAGATATGCGCGATCTCTATCCTGTGAGATCTGCTCTGCCAGACGTGATGGTTTGGCGTGATGTAGGAGGCATCACCCCACCTCGCGGTCCCCGCAGGCCACCGTTTGTTGGTCCAAGGCCTCATCCTAGCCCCTATGGTCCACAAGCTCCGCGAGACCGTCTGTTTCCGGATGATCATGTTGAACTTCCAGGCTATGGAGGTGACTTCTACGAGGACTACTACGGATCGGTCTGAGTTAGTAATAGTATCACTAGTTCGCACTAGCTGTGTCATCTATCATCCCGCGTGACTCGTGGGATATGACCTAGTTTGTACTCCTTCCGGAGGTGTAGAAAAATAATGTATAGGAGCTTGGAATGCCTCCGATGAGATGTAATCCTTTTCTCACCGTAATAGTACTTTGTTTGGTCTTGTACTAAACCTTGTATGGTGTGTATGACGATGGAATAAAAGAAGCAGTTTCTGTATTTACCATGTCATACGGATGATCATCTTACATTCCGAATTATTCCTTACATCCTGTATCCTATGTCGGAATTTTATCGTTCTGACTAAATCATTGTCTTGTTACCTAGGATGGTCAACACGCGCGCTAACCCTGCTTCTCAAGAGCAGGCCGAAGGCAGTGAGGGCAGGAATGAAAATCTGCCTCATCCTCCTTCACTAGCCGAGGTTATGATGGAAGCTGAGAGAAACAAGCGGGAGACAAACCGTTTGTTGGAGCGTATTGAACAGAATACAGCACACCATCAGAGGGCTAACGTGGTGTCACTCAGTGATTTTATCAAATTGCATCCACCCACGTTCCACCACTCCGTCGAGCCTCTCGACGCTGATGACTGGCTTCGCAGTATCTCTCACAAGCTGCGTTCCGCGCTGGTAGCGGAGGCTGACAAGGTCACCTTTGCTGCATATCATCTTGAAGGCCCCGCCAGTCTATGGTGGGAGAATTATGGAGCTATGCGCCCAGCGGGCCATGTCACAACTTGGGCTGAATTCAGCGAGGCTTTCCGTGAACATCACATTCCGGAGGGTCTCATGGACCGTAAACGTGAAGAATTTTGCAGTTTCACCCAAGGCCGACTTTCTGTGGATGTCTATAGCAGAGAGTTCGGTAATCTCGCCCGGTATGCAACTGAGGAAGTGTCTACTGACGCCAAGAAGCAAGCAAGGTTCCGTAAGGGCCTTAGTCCTGAGCTTCGCCGCGACCTCCGTCTGCATGAGTGCACATCTTTTTCGAAACTTGTCAACAAAGCCATCAGTGCTGAAACTGGTCAGACTGACTATGACGCAACACGCAAGCATGGACGTGACATGGGTTCCTCATCCGGTGCTGGTCCTCAGAAGCGCCGCGTGTGGGTACCCAACACCGCCCTGCCACCCAGGTTCACACCGAGGCCATCCTTCCAGGCGCCTCGCCCTGTTCAACAGTCTGCACCGGCCAAGCCCTATGGGGGTCCAACCAATAATGCTCCTCCACGTACCAGTTCCGTGACTTGTTTCAAGTGTGGGGAATCTGGTCACTATATGCGTGAGTGTCCCCAGACCAACCCCAATCAATCTGCTAAAGTTGTTGGCCGTGGCAAGCCGACAGGGAAAGTGTTTCATGCTAAACCGGTCACCGCTTCACGTGGCCATGTCAACTGTATCTCTGCCGAAGAAGCTCAAGAGGACCCCAACGTCGTTCTCGGTACGCTTCTTGTTAATTGCCACCCGGCATCTGTTCTTTTCGATACAGGAGCCTCTCATTCTTTTATATCCGAAAATTATGCTCGTTTGCATAACGTTGCATTCTGTGACTTGCCGTCCACTATGGAAATTTCTACCCCTGGTTCTAGATGGCAGACCTCTAGGGTAAGTTATGGAAATGAAATCCAAGTCGACAGACTTGTTTTCCTCGCATCTTTGATAGCCCTTAAATCTTCAGATATTAATATCATTCTGGGTATGGACTGGATGTCAGCTCATCATGCCCAAATTGATTGCTTCTCTAGGACTGTTCAACTCACCCATCCTTCGGGGAAGATAGTCAATGTCTTGACCCGAATAGCCAAGCGACAATTATATTCTCTTAACGCCAGCCCTTTGCCAGACCTTGAGGACGTGCCGGTAGTCCGTGACTTTCCGGATGTCTTTCCAGAGGAATTGCCAGGTGTTCCACCTGACAGGGATGTTGAGTTCGTCATCGACCTCATCCCGGGAACCGTTCCGATTGCTAGAAGACCTTATAAGATGGCACCACTAGAACTAGCCGAGCTTAAGAAGCAACTCGATGAATCCTTGAAAAAGGGTTTCATCCGCCCTAGTTCATCTCCGTGGGCTTGCCCCGTCCTATTCGTCAAGAAGAAGGATGGTACGGACCGGATGGTTGTAGATTACCGACCTGTCAATTTGGTCACAATCAAGAACAAATATCCACTTCCCAGGATCAACGATCTGTATGATCAGCTCGCTGGATCCTCAGTCTTCTCCAAGATGGATTTGAGGTTGGGCTACCATCAAATCAAAATCAGAAACGGGGACATACCTAAAACAGCCTTTGTTACTCGTTATGGCCAATACGAGTACACCGTCATGTCCTTCGGATTAACCAACGCTCCAGCCACCTTTTCTCGGTTAATGAACTCAATCTTCATGGAGTATTTGGATAAATTCGTCGTAGTTTATCTCGATGATATACTCATCTACTCCAAGAACGAGGAAGAACATGCCGAACATTTAAGGCTAGTGTTGAAGAAACTTCGAGAGCATCACCTTTATGCCAAATTTTCAAAATGTGAATTCTGGTTGTCAGAAGTGACCTATCTGGGTCATGTAATATCTGGTAAAGGTATTGCTGTTAACCCTGAGCGAGTTCAAGCCGTCCTTAATTGGACTCCACCCGAATCGGTCAAGCAAGTTTGGAGTTTTCTAGGCTTAGCGAGCTATTGCCGTCGCTTTGTCGAGAACTTCTCCAAAGTTGCTAAACCTCTAACCGAACTCCTCAAGAAAGATAAGAAGTTCGAATGGACTCCACAATGTGAGCACAGCTTTCAGGAACTGAAAAGACGCCTGACCTCTGCTCCCGTGCTGGTACCGCCAGACTTCTCCAAGGACTTTGTTATCTACTGCGACGCCTCGCGACAAGGACTAGGTTGCATTCTCATGCAAGATCGACACGTAATTGCTTACGCTTCACGGCAATTGCACCCACATGAGGAGAATTATCCTACTCATGATCTAGAGCTTGCAGCCGTAGTCTATGCACTTAAGACCTGGCGACATTACCTCCTCGGTAATCGTTGCGAAATATTCACTGATCACCAAAGCCTGAAGTACATTTTCACCCAACCGGATTTGAATCTCAGGCAGAGACGTTGGGTTGAATTGATTACAGACTTCGACTTAGGAATAACCTATACCCCAGGGAAAGCCAACGTCATGGCTGATGCGCTAAGTCGTAAATCTTATTGTAACAACCTGATGTTACAACAAAGTCAACCGCTTCTCCATGAGGAATTTCGGAAGCTTAACCTTCACATTGTACCTCAAGGTTTTCTCTCCACCTTGGTGGCAAAACCTACCCTTACGGATCAAATTATCAAAGCACAGAAGGTAGATCCGGGAATCTCCCGCATCAAGAGAAACATTCAGAAAGGAATTGTGAATTGTTTCTCCGTTAATGATCAAGGAGTCGTATACTTCGGGGATCGACTAGTGGTTCCCAAGGTGCGCAACCTAAGGCGATTAATCCTTAAGGAAGCTCATGAATCTCCTCTCACCATTCATCCCGGTAGTACTAAGATGTATCAGGACCTACGCCAGAGGTTCTGGTGGACTAGGATGAAGAGAGAAATCGCTCAGTATATTGCTAATTGCGACGTCTGTCATCGTGTAAAAGCAGAGCATCAACGGCCTGCTGGCACCCTTCAACCCTTAGCTATTCCTGAATGGAAATGGGATAAAATTGGTATGGATTTCATTACCGGTTTTCCCAGGACCAAGAGAGGGAATAATGCTATCTTCGTCGTGGTCGATCGTCTTTCCAAAGTAGCTCATTTCCTACCTGTTCGTGAGAGTATAACCGCTAGTCAGCTGGCAGATTTGTATATCTCCCGAATAGTGTCTCTCCATGGTGTTCCTTTGGAAATTAACTCGGATCGAGGAAGTCTTTTCACCTCTCGATTTTGGGAAAGCTTCCAAAATGCTATGGGAACCCGTCTCTCCTTCAGCACCGCTTTCCACCCTCAGTCGAGTGGTCAAGTGGAACGCGTCAATCAGATTCTAGAAGACATGCTTCGAGCCTCCGTTATCTCTTTCGGAATGGACTGGGAGAAGTGCCTTCCATTTGCCGAATTCGCTTACAACAACAGCTATCAATCTAGCTTGGGTAAAGCCCCTTTTGAAGTTCTCTATGGACGACGATGTCGAACACCCCTTAACTGGTCAGAGACCGGGGAAAGACAATTCTTTGGCCCGGATATGATTCAGGAAGCAGAAGAACAAGTTCGTATCGTTCGTGAAAAGTTGAAAACAGCCCAATCTCGTCAAAAGAGTCAATATGACCGAAAACATAAGGCTATGACTTTCGAGGTTGACGAGAAGGCTTATCTTCGGGTCACCCCTCTGAAGGGAACCCATCGTTTCGGTATCAAAGGCAAATTGGCTCCTCGTTACATTGGACCTTTTCGCATTCTTGCCAAACGAGGAGAAGTTGCCTACCAGTTGGAACTACCTCCGCACCTCTCCAGAGTTCACGATGTCTTCCACGTTTCTCAACTCAGGCGTTGCTTCTCGGATCCTATCCGTGAAGTGGACCACGAAACGCTTGATCTCCAAGATGATCTTACATATCGAGAGTACCCCATTCGTACCCTCGATCAAGCCGAACGTACCACGCGACGTCATAATATCAAGTTTCTCAAGGTTCAATGGTCGCACCATTCTGAGGATGAAGCAACTTGGGAAAGGGAGGATCGTCTTCGACTTGAATATCCCGCCTTCTTCTCGGAGGAACCCAAATCTCGGGACGAGATTCTTTTGAGTGGGGGTGAGTTGTCACACCCTAGCTAGTCATGCATTAGAGTGTTGCATCATGTTTACTCTTTCATCAGAAACTTGAAATGGGGATGACAGAACCCCCAGTCCCCTCTGAAACCAACTAGGGTTACTAAAATAATTTTTCAATGAACCTGAAATGCCCTTCTAAAATGCCCATCATTTTTGTCTTGGTTCAGAACCTCTGCCAAAAGTGGTGCACATTTTCCTAGGCCATCCTAGGGTTTTTGAATTAAATCATAAATATTTGAATTTGGGCATTTAAAAATAATATAAAATATTTAAATGCTCAAATATCTCCAAACTAAAATGTTTCATGTTGGAAATAATCCAACTATGGGCCAGGAATAGTTTGGTGATTTTTGAAGTTGCCTAGGTATTTTATTTAATTCAACAAAGTTGCAGATATATTAAATAAAAACAGAAATAGAAAAGAAAGGGGGAAAACTTACCTGGGCTCCTCCCTGTGCGGCCCAGCCAGCTGGCCGGCCCAGCAAGCCAGCCCAGCCCACCACCGCCGTCGTCCTCCTGGCGCCAGTCGGCCAGGCGTGTGGCCGGCGCGCGCGCACGGCCGGAGCGCCACGCCACCAGCCCGTCTGCCTGCCTCCCTCGCCAGCGCGACGCCGCGGCGCTTCTTCTCGGTGCCGCCCCGATCCCCTGGCCTTATCCCTCTCTCTCTCCCGTGCTGCTCCCTCCCTCTCTCTCACGGCCGAACACCACCGTCGCCGCCGTTCGCCATAGCCGCCGTCTCCGACCACCCCTCGCTCCCCCGACTAGCTCAGGAGCTCCGCCTCGACTCCCTCTTCCTCCCCACCGCTCCACGGGTCTCCGGAAGCCCTGCATCGCCGCCACGTCGCCGTTCCCCTCTTCGGGCTCCGACCACCGTCGCCGTCAAATTCGTCGTCTCCGGCGCGTCCCCGAGCCCGCTTCGACGCCCACTGCAACCGCGGTGAGCCCCCGAGTCGTTTCCCCCTTCTCCCCTGGTCTCTCCCGACCTCTAGGCCCTAGCCCCACCTCGGCCGAGAGCTCCACGCCGCCGACGATGTCGCCGTCGTGGCCACGGTCGCCGTAGCGCCCAACCGAGCACACCATCGTGCTCCACACCTCACTAGGAGCACGTAGCACGCACCAACACCTCCCCTAACGCCCTGCAACGCTGTTTCCGACCGCACCCGAACTCCGACCGCCGCAGCCGAGCTCGCCGTCGTCAACTCCGGCCACCCCGAGCCCAACCACCACCACCAATAGTCGCGGCTCAACCTCAGCAACACGTAGATGCCTTCCGCCGTCCATTTGGTTGCCGGAATGGCAAAAAGCACTTTCGCCGCCGTCTCAGACCTCGCCGGCGTCATGTCGCCGGTGGGGTTTGACTTGTCCGACCTGGGGTTTGACCCCCCCAGGGTCACTGACGCGTGGGCCCTGTCGGCCAGGTGGTTAGGTTAGCGCTAACTACTGTTAGTCAACCCCCCCTTACACTGACAGTGGGCCCCAGCGCCTCTAATCCCTAATTAGGATTAAATTAAACCTGTTAAACCCCCCCTGTCACTGACGTGTGGCCCCCACACGTCAGGTTTGACTTCAGCCAGCCGCAGTTGATCACTGACGTCATGCTGACGTCATGCTGGCGCAATAATTATATTCTGGATTTAAATTAAATCAGGAAATTCCAGAATATTATTTAAACTTCAAAAATTCATAACTTTTATTCTGTAACTCCAAATTGGACAAATTATATATGAAAAATGATCAGAAAAATTCAATCTATCCATCTGTACTATTTTCATGCATGATCAAACAAGTTAAATTGATGTTTTAAGCAGAACAAGGAAAAGCACTTTAAAAGGCCATGATTGAGTTTGAAATTTGAATCTTTGATTCAAATTTGTTCAAACCCCTCTGGTTTTAGTTGCATTAGCCCAACACACTCATATTGCCATGTTTCATGCATGCATCATATTGTTGCACATTGTTTGGTGATGCTTGTGTATCGATGTCCTTTGCGACAGGTTCTGCCCCCGAGGAGTACCGTGATTACCCTAACGAAGAACCATATCAGTGCATCGAACCATCAGGCAAGCAACCAACCATTTGATCATATCGATACAATCCCATGTTCTCGCTCCTGCTCTCTTTTACTGCATTAAGACAACGCGATTCAAACTGTTGCGTGCTACGGTAGTTGAACCCATTTCCTCTGCATGACCTGTCATTGCCACAGTAACTAGATGAAACCCACTAGCATGTGTAGGAGTTGATTGAGCCCTATGTATGTGTTGTTCCTACCTTGCTATGCCTGCTATGCTTAGAGTCGTGTCAGGTCTGGTTCATCTGGGTGATGGGCTGGAGTGAAATGTTATGTCGGTAAGGAGAGTGGTGTGGTGAACACGATTTGGTAAAGGTATCGATGAGAGGCCATGTAGGAGTACATGGTGGGTTGTTTCATTGAAGCCGACCTTAAGCACTGAGATCTGTATGTGTGATTTAAGAATCAGCTACTACCATGCATTGGGCCCGAAACCAATGGACCCTCTCGGCTTCTTATTCACCCTAGTTCTCCGTCCAGGAGTTGCAAGTAGTTTCTGGTGTTTGTAGCCTACTGGAGGCCGTGGACAGCGCTGACCGTAGGGGTGGGCTGTGATGCGGTAGGTACGTGGCCGGGTGTACCGAATACCCGCTAGGTATCTCGGGAACCCTGTTCACATCGTTCGGGGCCGTATGGGAAACCTCGGCCGGACTCCCTGTGGATGGAACCTGAATAGGCGATAAACCTGGACTGGAGGCTTAGGTGATTAGGTAGGTCGTGGCCGACACCCACGTTGGGCTTCCGCTTGAAGGTTGCCGAGTACATGTCGTGTAAACGACGGTAAGTGGTGAGAGCGTGTATGAAGAAGTACACCCCTGCAGGGTTAACATGATCTATTCGAATAGCCGCGTCCGCGGTAAAGGACTACTTGGTTGCCTATACAGTTCATAGACAAGTAAATGGAAACTACTAAAAGCCTCAAGATAAGTGTGAGTGCCGAGGATGGCTCTTCCGTAGGAAGACGGAGGTGGATCCTCGGTAGTGTATTGAAGTGGTGAGTAGTGGACTCGTGTGCGCAAAACCATTTCAAGCTGGAGTATCGTAGGATAGTCTAGCCAAGAGTCAAAGCTGGCTTGCTGCAATAACTCCACCAACCCTTCTTGATACTATGCATGTATGTAGGATCTGATGTAAGTCTTGCTGAGTACCTTTGTACTCATGTTGCTATAATCCACATTTTTACAGAAGACGCTGCAACCCCTTCTGATGGGTTCTATGTAGACGTTGACATCAACGAGTAGGCTAAAGACCCAGGTGGTGACCCTGAGCTTGTGAAGGACCACGTAGTATAGCTAGGCTTTCCAAGCCTCTTTTATTTTACTAGTTGTCTGTACTCAGACAAGTTACTTCCGCTGCTGGTTTGTATGACTGTATGACTTGTATGTTGGGTCGTGAGACCCGTACCTTTGTGTATGATATGTATGGCTCCCTGAGCCTTAAATAAAGTACTTGTGTCGTAGAGTCATGTTGTGATGCTTCGTTGTATTTGCACATATCGAGCATATTGTGTGTATGATTGAAATGCTTGGTATGTGTGGGATCTGACTATCTAGTTGTTTATCTTTAGTAGCCTCTCTTACAGGGAAATGTCTCCTAGTGTTACCGCTGAGCCATGGTAGCTTGCTACTGCTCTGGAACACTTAGGCTGGCCGGCATGTGTCCTTCTTCGTTCCTGTGTCTGTCCCTTCGGGGAAATGTCACGCTTTGAGTACCGGAGTCCTGTTAGCCCGCTACAGCCCGGTTTACCGGAGTCCTGCTAGCCCAGTGCTACAGCCCGGACCCACTTGCTGATGACCGACACGTTCGAAGCTGGGTCATGGATGCCTGTCCCTGTAAGTCTGTGCCACTTTGGGTTTACGACTAGTCATGTCAGCCCGGGCTCCTTATCATATGGATGCTAGCGACACTATCATATACGTGAGCCAAAAGGCGCAAACGGTCCCGGGAAAAGGTAAGACGACACCCGTGGGGATACCGTGCGTGAGGCCGCAAAGTGATATGAGGTGTTACCAGCTAGATCGATGTGACATCGAGTCGGGGTCCTGACAGTCTTTTGACTATGTTCATGATAATTAAGTTCATCTTATGAACTCCCACTCAGATAGACATCCCTCTAGTCATCTAAGTGATTACATGATCCGAGTCAACTAGGTCGTGTCCGATCATCACGTGAGACGGACTAGTCATCATCGGTGAACATCTTCATGTTGATCGTATCTTCTATACGACTCATGCTCGACCTTTCGGTCTCCGTGTTCCGAGGCCATGTCTGTACATGCTAGGCTCGTCAAGTTAACCCTAAGTGTTTTCACTGTGTAAAACTGTCTTACACCCGTTGTATGTGAACGTAAGAATCCATCACACCCGATCATCACGTGGTGCTTAGAAGCGACGAACTGTAGCAACGGTGCACAGTTAGGGGAGAACACTTCTTGAAACTTTGTAAGGGATCATCTTATTTACTACCTTCGTCCTAAGTAAACAAGATGCATAATCATAATAAACATCACATGCAATTATATAGTTGTGACATGATATGGCCAATATCATATAGCTCCATTGATCTCCATCTTCGGGGCTCCATGATCATCTTGTCACCAGCTTGACACCTTGATCTCCATCATCATGATCTCCATCATCGTGTCTTCATGAAGTTGTCACGCCAACGACTACTTCTACTTCTATGGCTAACGCGTTTAGCAATAAAGTAAAGTAAGTTACATGGCATTGTTCAATGACACGCAGGTCATACAATAAATAAAGACAACTCCTATGGCTCCTGCCGGTTGTCATACTCATCGACATGCAAGTCGTGATTCCTATTACAAGAACATGATCGATCTCATACATCACATATCATTCATCACATTCTTCTTGGCCATATCACATCACAAAGCATACCCTACAAAAACAAGTTAGACGTCCTCTAATTGTTGTTTGCATGTTTTACGTGGCTGCTATGGGTTTCTAGCAAGAACGTTTCTTACCTACGCAAAACCACAACGTGATATGCCAATTGCTATTTACCCTTCATAAGGACCCTTTTCATCGAATCCGTTCCGACTAAAGTGGGAGAGACTGTCACCCGCTAGCCACCTTATGCACCAAGTGCATGTCAGTCGGTGGAACCTGTCTCACGTAAGAATACGTGTAAGGTCGGTCCGGGCCGCTTCATCCCACAATACCGTCGAAACAAGATTGGACTAGTAACGGTAAGCATATTGAACAACATCAACGCCCACAACTACTTTGTGTTCTACTCGTGCAAGGAATCTACGCAATAGACCTAGCTCATGATGCCACTGTTGGGGAACGTAGCAGAAATTCAAAATTTTCCTACGTGTCACCAAGATCTATCTATGGAGAAACTAGCAACGAGGGGAAGGAGAGTGCATCTACATACCCTTGTAGATCGTTAAGCGGAAGCGTTCAAGAGAACGGGGTTGAAGGAGTCGTACTCGTCGTGATTCAAATCACCGGAGATCCTAGTGCCGAACGGACGGCACCTCCGCGTTCAACACACGTACAGCCCGGTGACGTCTCCCATGCCTTGATCCAGCAAGGAGAGAGGGATAGGTTGAGGAAGACTCCATCCAACAGCAGCACAACGGCGTGGTGGTGATGGAGGAGCGTGGTAGTCCTGCAGGGCTTCGCCAAGCACCTACGGGAGAGGAGGAGTACGAGAGGTAGGGCTGCGCCAAGAGGGAGAAGTTCTCATCTGTATGGCAGCCCCGAACCTCAACTATATATAGGGGGGAAGGGGGCTGTGCCCCCTTTAGGGTTTCCCACCCCAAGGGGTGCGGCCAAGGGGGGAGGAGTGCGTCCCAAGTCAAGTGGAGGCCTCCCCTCTAGGGTTTTACCCTTCCCATGCGCATGGGCCTTGGGGGGCTGGTTCCCCTGGCCCATTAAGGCTAGGGCGCCCCCTACAGCCCATGCTACTGTATTGGACGTGGTGGAACAATTTCCGGACCTCCGGACCCCTCCGGAATCCTCCGGAACCTTCTGGAAGCTTCCCGGTACAATACCGAAAAAACCCGAACTTTTTCCGGAACCCGAACAACAACTTTCCATATATAAATCTTTACCTCCAGACCATTCCGGAACTCCTCATGACGTCCGGGATCTCATCCGGGACTCCGAACAACATTCGGTAACCACATACAAGCTTCCTTTATAACCCTAGCGTCATCGAACCTTAAGTGTGTAGACCCTACGGGTTCGGGAGACATGCAGACATGACCGAGACGTTCTCCGGTCAATAACCAACAGCGGGATCTGGATACCCATGTTGGCTCCCACATGTTCCACGATGATCTCATCGGATGAACCACGATGTCATGGACTCAATCGATCCCGTATACAATCCCCTTTGTCTAGCGGTATTGTACTTGCCCGAGATTCGATCGTCGGTATACCGATACCTTGTTCAATCTCGTTACCGGCAAGTCTCTTTACTCGTTCCGTAACACATCATCCCGTGATCAACCCCTTGGTCACATTGTGCACATTATGATGATGTCCTACCGAGTGGGCCCAGAGATACCTCTCCATTTACACGGAGTGACAAATCCCAGTCTCGATTCGTGCCAACCCAACAGACACTTTCGGAGATACCTGTAATGCACCTTTATAGCCACCCAGTTACGTTGTGACGTTTGGTACACCCAAAGCATTCCTGCGGTATCCGGGAGTTGCACAATCTCATGGTCTAAGGAAAAGATACTTGACATTAGAAAAGCTTCAGCATACGAACTACACGATCTCTATGCTAGGCTTAGGATTGGGTCTTGTCCATCACATCATTCTCCTAATGATGTGATCCCGTTATCAACGACATCCAATGTCCATAGCCAGGAAACCATGGCTATCTGTTGATCACAACGAGCTAGTCAACTAGAGGCTCACTAGGGACTTATTGTGGTCTATGTATTCACACGTGTATTACGATTTCCGGATAATATAGTTATAGCATGAATAAAAGACTATTATCATGAACAAAGAAATATAATAATAACACTTTTATTATTGCCTCTAGGGCATATTTCCAACACATTCCTTTTCGCCCCACGGGGCCCTGCGGCCCCTCGTTGGCTAGCCGCCGCAGGTTCGGCCTCCGGCCTCGGAAAACTCCCCTGCAAAACACGATTGCCGTCAGAAACACCGGAATACGTGAGAGTGCAATCTCTCTCAAGGGAATGAGACTCTGGCTTCTGTCACCTGGGAGCCCGGGATTAACCCTGGGTAATCAGCCGTGATGGCTACCAAGGTATTATCCTTGCTTAGCTGATGGAACACCCCGTCGATTAGCTCCACCAATATGTCCGGATCCTCTTCGGAGTCTGGATTGAGGGACCGTTCTGGGTCCTCGGGCTGTGGAGGCCGACTGCTTATGTCCTTTACCTCCTGTCGCAGTTCTTGCATTGAAGTCGTTAGACTACCTAACCATTGGAGTATAAAACAAACGGGCAAGCGCAATTGTTCACTTACCCAACTTGGAGGATCGTACATACTGAATCCGGCCCGCGGGTTGACGCGGAGGAATTCCTCCTTTTCTCCCTTGTACAAAGAGGATAAGATTTTTACTAAGGCGGCGGCTGAGGCCGGCCCCTTACGACTGTAACGTGTGGCGTCATCCTCCCTGTTGAAATCCCACATGGGGTGGCCTCTATATTGAAGCGGCTGCACCCCCCGCGTAATGCATGCGGCCATGACTCCAATCATGGTTAGTCCGGAATGAGCCAACAGTCTTATCCGGCCCATTAGGTAAAGGGCGTCTCTGTCGCTTTCTCTCTGAGAGTTCCGCGGACGCCAACTCAAGCGTTTCTTCAATGGAGCACTGTTGAACTCAGGGAGACCGACCCGGATAGGGTCCGGTAGCGGGACGTCATCTATATAAAACCATTCCGAAGGCCAGTCCTCGGACGCCTTCTTTGGGGTTCCGGATAGGTATCCGGTCCCGGTGATGCGCCATACTTCGGCTCCGCCCACTTGGTATATGGATCCCTTTTGAGAACGGGGCACCAGGCAGAATAACCTCTTCCACAGCGCGAAATGAGTCTCAACTCCTAAAAGTAGCTCGCAAAGGGCGACGGAACCCGCGATATGCAATACGGAGGCGGGCGTGAGATTGTGCAGCTGGAGGCCGTAGAACTCCAGAAGCCCACGGAGAAATGGATGAATTGGGAATCCCAGTCCCCTTATTAGATAGGGGACGAGGCACACCCGCTCTCCTTTAGAAGGATTGGGGGTGCTCTCCGCTTGTTTTCCGCCATTGTAGGTGGCGAGACCGGCTCGGACCGGGACCATGTATGCCTGAGGAAGAAATCCCTTGGCTTGAAGCGACGCTAACTCGCTATGCGGGATGGTGCAACTCTCCCAGTCCCCGGGTTTGGGACCGGAGGGGCGAGGGGAGGAGCTGCGACGGCTGGTCATGTTGGAATGGACCTTTGCTGGAGGCGCTCTGATGATAACTCGCGGAAAGGAGAAGATGTGGTTGGGACCTAAATCCCCATCCCGTTAAATAGACGGCTTGTTTATACGGCTAGGGGTGTGGATGTAAAAATACCCTGGCTTTTCGCATTTGTTTAAACACGTGGAAGACGGCCATTATTGGGCATGGAAGCCGAGGAGCACTACATTACAAAAATCGGACATTATTTCTACAGGTACACAAGATTTGGAGAAGAACCCACCTTGCAATGCCGAACAATCTGCACACCGGACTCATCGTCATTGAAGCCTGGTTCAGGGGCTACTGAGGGAGTCCTGGATTAGGGGGTGTTCGGGTAGCCGGACTATACCTTCAGCCGGACTCCTGGACTATGAAGATACAAGATTGAAGACTTCGTCCCGTGTCCGGACGGGACTTTCCTTGGCGTGGAAGGCAAGCTTGGCGATACGGATATTCAAGATCTCCTACCATTGTAACCGACTCTGTGTAACCCTAACCCTATCCGGTGTCTATATAAATCGGAGGGTTGTAGTCCGTAGGCAATCAACTCCATACACAACAATCATACCATAGGCTAGCTTCTAGGGTTTAGCCTCCTTTGATCTCGTGGTAGATCTATTCTTGTACTACCCATACCATCAATATTAATCAAGCAGGAGTAGGGTATTACCTCCATCGAGAGGGTCCGAACCTGGGTAAAACAAAGTGTTCCCTGCCTCCTGTTATCATCTGGCCTAGATGCACAGTTCGGGACCCCCTACCCGAGATCCGCCGGTTTTGACACCGACAGCGAGGAACATGACTGCGAGAGCAGCGGGGAGACGAGGCGGCGCCGATTGGGCGGCCGACGCATGGAAAACGTTGCCAAGGGCTGTGGCGGCTCCATGGCGGCGTTTGAGGGGCGCAATGAGGCGAGACGGCGCGGGGTTGGAGGGATTGGCGGCGGCGATGATGCAGAGGGGTGGCGCAGAAGGGGAGGAAGTTTTCCTCCCGTCAAATCGCTCGTTGGACAGAGGGAGGGGCAAAACGGAAAGGAGGGACCGGATGCTGGCCAAAATACGAAGGTCACCGCGAAAAAAAAATGTGCCATGCCGATATACGGGACCTGGTTGGGTTGATTTTTCATTTCGGTCCTGTATATTGGCGGTTATTTTGCGAGATGTGAGATATAGTACACTGGAGTTTTTTTACTGCTAGAGACGCCGGGGAAAACCTAGGACGAGGATTGAGGAGGCGAGATCCTGGACCGCGACCGTCCCGTCCCCTCCTAAAACCCCAATCTTGTCGGGTTACGCGCCCTCATTTCCATTCCCCTCCCCCTCCTCCGCCGGCGCCTCCTCCTCCGCCTCCCTCCTTCCCATCCCACGGCGCACAAAACCCTCGACACCCTCATTTCTCCCGGCCTCCTTCCGTTCCGCCCGCGCCCCCACTTTGTCGCTTCTCTGGGTGGGGTGGTGTCGCGTTTCTTCCTCTTCCCCCCTTTCTCTGGTGGTGGCTCCTCCGGTTCTCATGTGCCTTGTTTCGCCGCAGGTGCGGGCGGTGTGTGCGCCTAGGGCGGTGGTCATTTTTGCTGTCTGCGAGGAGGATGCAGGCCACCGGGAGCGTGACCTGGGTCGTCGGCGCCCAGGCGTCCGTCTTGGGGAGATGCAGCGGCGGGGTGCCCTACCCTTCGTCGTCGTCTTCTGCTTCCTCTGGTAGGTCCCAGGGGCTCGGCACGGTGCGGTGCTGCGTGCAGGCGCAGGAGAAGAAGCCACGGGTGAGGAAGACCAAGGAGGAGCGGAGGGAGATGGTCGAGTCCTTCGTTGACATGTACTGCCCCCATCTCTTTCCCTCTCGCCTCAGTTAATTGTAGTTTTGAATTCTCTGTGTGTAGGTCTGTACCGTCTACTCCCTCCGTCCGGAAATACTTGTCATAGAAATGGATACAAATAGGTGTATCTAGAACTAAAATACATCTAGATACATCCATTCCTTGGACAAGTATTTCCGGACGGAGGGAGTAATTAAGATGCTCATCCTTCTGATTGTTGGTGCTAAAATGAAGTTGCTAGTAGGATTTAGTTCACACGTTTGGTGCCCTCTGTTTGTTACTAGGATTTAGTTCACACGCTTTGCGATTGTTGGTAGTTTGTTTTACAACCTTTATAGGAAGTTTGCGTCGCAAGCCTACTTTTCTAGCGCATTGTTTCTTAGAATCATGATTTAACCTATATGTTCTATGATTCTGATTATGTTTTTTTTGCGGCGTGATCTAGACTATGATTTTATCCACTGTTTCTTATTTTTGCATTTTGGTTTATCTGATTGGAATGCGACGGTGTGGGAGTGTGTCTTTCTCTTGAGCCTCGTTTTGCACGAAGATTTTATAGAGGTTAAAGATATGAGCAAACCAGCTTTCCCCGTTTCATCATATGTGCTTTGTGCATGTCGAGTATTTCTTTTCCTCGTAGTAATCCAATTGGCGCTGCTGTCGTCTCATTTCAGGTATCGGGTTTCAAACAACGGGAAATTTCCTTCAGTCAATCTTACACACAAGGAAGTTGGAGGATCATATTATATAGTCCGTGAAATTATGAGAGATATCATCCAAGAGAACAGAGTTCTTGGCCCTGGTGACTTGAATGCTAAGACGTTGAGTTTTCAGGATTGCCCTGATTCTTCAGAATTATCAAATAGGCATGAATTGGGCCAAGACAACATAGAGATATTAGATATGTCTGATGGGTATCATGGCAACAAAGATTATGTGCTGGAAATGTCTGACAAGGATGAAGCATTTTCATTGCAAACGAACTTCATCAGCACTCAACAGTTACTGACCTCATCTGATATCTTGGAATCTGGTATTCTGAACAGTGTACTCCAAAATGGGAATGTAGCAGATGCAACATGCTTGGAGCCAAACCTTGAGAAACAAGACGAAGCCTTGCGTGGGAAACCAAGGGAGTCTCAGACTAATAGTTCTGAGATGCAAGCCCCATCTCTTGCTCATGTTTCTGATTTGCATAAGGAAATTGAGGTCACCAATGCAGGGGATGAGCATGAGGAAACAACCAGTAGCATCACTGATGAAGTCACTCTTTCCCCAGAACGTAGTGTTGTTTCTCAAACAAATGGTGCACTTCTACATGAGCATGTGACATCACCTGACGAATGTGGTGTCACAACTAATACTGCTGTTGATGAGGCTATTGTTTTCTCAGAAAATAATGGCGTTCTTCAGACAGATCAGATCCTTATACAGGAGCATGAGATAGTACCTGAAACATCAAGTATCGAGACAGAAGTTGTTCAGGTTGCAGATGGCCAATTTAGATCTGCAACACCTGCAACTCAAATGGATGCTTATACCTCGAATACAAGTGCAGCAACAATAGAATCAGCTGTGTCCATTGATCATCATGATGTGGTTGAGCGACCACTGCTTGGTGCCAGCCCTAACGAACAACGAAAGCCAGAAGATCTTGCCTCTCGACCAGCAATGGATACAAAGGTTAGTCCATAAGTCTATGCAGTTTTTTACAAGAATTTCACCATCTTTACTAAACTGTGCATAATCATGTGATAAGATTGTATGGTTGTATGTATCAATGTATCATAGCCTTTATGGAATCGCTTATCTTCCAGTGACCATTATCTCTCCTCTGACATTGTTGTGTTTACTGATTTATTCTATGTCCTCGAATGACACACTGTGTTTACTTTTGCTTGGACCATTTTTTCTTGTAATTTATTTGCTGCATATTTTGGTATGTCCAATTCATATTATTCTGCATCTTTTCAGGGTTTTCTGCAAAAGGAATACAACCACAACACGGTAGAGAAAGATGTAAGTGAAATCAAGAAATCGGTATCTGGCATCACAGAAGAAGAGCGTGAGGCAAGCAAGGCTAATCATGAACATGGGATAAGTGCGACAACAACGATCGGCAGGCATGCACTTTGCATTCTGACATTGCGTTGCATGCTTTACTTACTTACGAAGCCTTTTATCCCAAACAAGTTGGGGTAGGCTAGATATGAAACCCTTTCACGAGGACTTCCCAGGAGGTCACCCATCCTAGTACTACTCTCGCCCAAATGGGTTTCATACCCAAAAGACTGGCTAGTTTTTACGTTGGCTCGCCAAGCCTATCACAACCCTTAGATATGAAACCCTTTCACGAGGACTTCCTAGGAGGTCACCCATCCTAGTACTATTCTCGCTCAAATGGGTTTCATACCTATGGGACTGGCTAGTTTTTACGTTGGCTCGCCAAGCCTATCACAACCCTCCTCCTCTACCCGGGCTTGGGACCGGCTATGCCTAGAAGACATAGGCGGAGTTGCGTTGCATGCTTACTGTTTATAATTTTCTGCATACATCGCAAAAGGCCATAACATATTAGGTAAGTAAAAAATAATAATCAAAATTCATCATGTTTCTCATCTTCCTGTACCTGTTAAAGCTATATTATGCATTTTGTTACATGGTTTACATCCTGTAGAGGTATTGTTTGAATCAGTGCACGTAATAATGTAAACTCATGTGAGGTTACCCTGCACATCTTAGCGCGAATTGAGGCAAAAGTGGAGCTTCGGAACAGTTATAGGTGATCAAGCTGCGAAATAGCATGCTAGTAGATACTCCATTGATAACTGCATTTGGCATTCTGTCAGCGGCACATGATGCAGTAGTTATGTGCATGCGCGAGATTTTTTGTGGGGTGGTTAGTTAGTGAAATGCCATATCGCATATTTACTGTCGGAGGAAAGAGATGTGGTGACTGCCAAGTGCAAGGAAAGGAAGAAGAAAAGCATAAAATCAGATTACTTGGGGTCAACCATGCCAAATCACATCTTGCTTACTTTCCCAGGAATGATTAACCCAGCTCAAAAAAAGGGGAATGGGATTAACCATGCCAAACGTTTAATAACTTACACTTTATATATTCAACAATGCATCATGACCTTTTGTCTCTCTCATGTTCTGCTTTAATGACCTGCAGGAGAACTGGGAAGGAACAGCAGAAGAAAGAGGACAACCTATTTTGGCTTATCGTAAGGGCATTTGTTGTTTCTATGTCCAAGTTGTGGGCAAAATGAGTGATGGGCGAAATGCATCTTCATCTGGTACTTCCTGGGATGTCTTCCTGCCTACTAGGAAACGAGAAGCGCTTTGCGGAGCTCCAATCTCCCTGATGCATATAGATGTTCTTCTTGCGCAGCACTTTGGGTGTTTTGTTATGCTTGGTTTAGTTTATAGCCTATTTTTGTAGCTCAGATGTATCTTTTGGTCAACTTGCTCTGCTTTGTCAAGTTGACACTGCCAACTCTAGAGAAGTACTCAGGAGTTTCTTATTTTGTAGGAGTAAGATCTGTCTTGAGCTCTGAAAGCAACAGTTCGTACATTCTCTGATTTAATCGAGCATGAATGATTTCCTGTTGACTTTTCTGCAATTATGGAAGCTTGTTCCTTTAGTCACAGCAGAGCAGCATTTAGCAACCGCCTCAAATATATCCTTGTGACATATGAACCTATCCAGATTCGCACAACTTTTTGCTCTTGATACACAAAACCCATAGAGTATTTTAAGCACAGAAATGAACAAATTTCATACTCCCTCTGTTCACTTTTATAAGACATTTAAGACAGCACATAAAACAGTTCAATTTCAGCTGTCCTAAATGACTTACAAAAGTGAATAGAGGGAGTACTTTACACTTGAATGTAAGGGTACTGCTCAGAGTTAAAACAGGGTCACTTTATACAAATATATAACTTATGTACAATTCCATTCATAACTAATCTTGCTGTGTTTGCTACTACCTCCGTAAAGAAATATAAGAGCATTTATAGATCACTAAAATAGTGATCTAAATGCTCTTATAGAGGGGGTACTTCGCTATAACTAAAGGATGACACATAGATCGGCTTATTTGGAGGAATGGAACCAACAACATGGGAGAAAATTGCAACATACAAATGGTATGGGTAGAACTAATGTAAATCCTATTTGGGGTAGGATTTGGAAATTATCTTGTCCAACAAAGGTGAAATTTTCCATTTGGCGTACTTTGCATGAAACTCTCCCGTGTTGTGTTACACTTGCTAATAGACATATGAAAGTTTTGCCCATCTGCCCATCATGTTTGAATGGACCAGAAGATACAGAACACGTGTTGTTTCTATATCAGAGGGCGAAAGAGGTTTGGAAAAAGCTGGGGTTGTATGAGATGGTTAGGAAAACTTGCGTTGTTGATCGTGCAAGCGATTGTATGAGATGGTTAGGAAAGCTTGCGTTGTTGATCGTGCGGGCGAGGCGGTACTTGAGTTTTTACTTCTTATGCCAGATCAAGATTTAGCTATTTTGGGCCTTCAGAATGCACGTGAACTGATTGCTATAACAACTTGGTATTTATGGTGGGATACACGTAAGCTGGTTCATGAAGAAAAGTCTCAAGATGCGTACCAAACTTCAATGGGGGCTCGTGCTATAATAGCAAACTATGTTAATGCCCACTCTTCGAAGGTAATTAGTAAAACTGGGGGATGTAGCAGACCTCTTATAGGTTTTGTTAAGCTGAATGTTTGATGCTTCTTTCAATCATGGTCTGCTTAGAGGCACAACGGGGGCTGTTCTTAGGGATGATAAAGGAAGGTTCATTGTTGGTGGAAATTGGAAGATTGATTGATGTGCTCATGTTTTGACAGCAGAAACATTGACCCTAAGATTTGGCTTATTACTTGCACAAAAGACGAGATGCAATCGTCTTGTTATTAACTCAGACAATATGAAAGTGATTGACACAATAAAGAATGGAGAACATTCCGCAGGAGCGGCGGCGGCAGTGTTTGATGATTGTTTTTTTATTCCGTGTGATTTCCCTCTTATTAGTTTTGAACATTGTAATAGGGAAGCAAATAAGGTTGCTCATGAACTTGCTAGGTTAGCGAAATTTTCTGTGACAAGGGATTGGTTTGAGGAGCCTATGTTTGAAATTGTATCTTTTCTTATTGACGATGTAACTATTATTTCCAATTAATAAAGTTGACGTTTTATTAAAAAAAAGGATGACACATAAAGACTGTTAATTATTCAACTCCAAGAACGGAAGCTACGTATTAGTTAAGTTTATGCCTGCCATCATTCTGCTTCAGATTTGTAAATCCAAATGAACCATGACAGGTCATATCAACAAGCATCACATCCTGGAGCGTCCAATCTAACACAGCCTATTATTACATCTCAAGACATTATTGTTGAAACTTCACCAATTGGGTACTTGCTAGTCGATTTCAACAATCTCCTAGTTTCGTCATCCATTGAGACCTTATCCTCGTCCATTCGTTCATCAATTATCAGAGGCATCATTTCAGCTTTAGCGTACGTGCGCAGGACTGAGTTATATATCTCAGTTGTGACATAGCCTGCATCTCTAAGCACAACGAGGAGCTCCTCTGCAGCTTCAATGTCACCTCTCTTCTCAATCTGCGAAAAAAGAGCCGCGACGAGTTGCGGGTTTGGCTCCCATTTCTCCAAGCTTGACAATGCTTTCTTAAGGCATTCCATAACTTTGGCCGTCCTCTCGTCGTTGCCAAGGTAACCCCAAACGAATAACTCCCAAGTGCTATAGCTGGGCTTGACTCCTTTCTGCACAATGTATTGAAGAAAACTCTCTGCCTTCTCCATGTTGCCATTCTTGATGTAAAATGAAAGGATGGTGTTTGGGATCCTTGAATCTTTTGTTCCTGACTCTGACTCCCATTCGCCGTAAACGCACTCTGCTGCTGCAATATCGCCAAACCTTGTAAGCGAAGTAAGCATGCACTTGTACTCGGCGTCACTGAACTTCCTGAAGGTTTGTCTCATCTTGCTCCACACCCTGTCCAAGTTACCTCTATCTGACAGGCTTGCGTACATGGTGAGTAGTGATGAGTAGGCGGCTCGCTCCTTCCTGGAGGCCCTCTTCTCCATCTCCACAAGCGCATCCCGGCCTTTGACATGAAGACCGGCATTGATGTAAATGCTGGCCAGCAGGCTGAAGGTCATCCAGTCAGGGACCACCCTGTCATCTTTCATGAGATCAAAGACCTTCTCCGCGCTTTTCACGCTGTTGTTCCTGGAGCAGTAGGTGAGCCATATGTTGTACGTGACCAGGTCTGGGATGGTGTACCTCCTGAGCTCCTTGATCATCTCGGGCACCTTCTCCAGCTCGCCGGTCGACATGTAGAGCGACATCATGTGGTTGAATGGGAGTGCGCAGGTGAGGTACCCTGCGCCAGCCATCTCCTTGAGCATGGCCTCGGCCTTGTCCCGGGCGCCGTGCTGCACGTAGGCGTGCAGGAGGGAGTTGCAGGTGGACGGCCCCTTGGCCCGCTCGGGGACGTCCTCGAAGAACTTTTCGGCGCTGGCCAGGCCCCGCACCTTGGCGACGAGGTCGAGGTGGACGGCGTGGTCCCCCGGCAGCAGCCTGATCTCCGGCTGCGTCCTCATCCACTCGCAAATCTGCATTCGTGGCGGGGCGGGGCGGGGTCAAGTCGACAGGCAATACGGCAAACAGTTGGCGGGCGGGCGCGCGCTGCTAGGTGCAACGCGTTGGCAATGGCGCGCGCGTACCTCGAGGGCGTGCTTGAAGCGGCGGTACTTGCGGAGCTCGCGGACGACGCGGTTGAGCTGGTACTTGTGCACCGCCCGGCCTTCCTCCGCCCATCGGCGCAGCACCACCACCGCGCTCCGCTTCGGGTAGATGAGCTTCAGCAGACGCTTGCCCAGCGTGTCCCCGCCCCCGCCGGAACTCGACCCTCCAGTTCCTCCTGTTGACGCCGCCGGGGCGGAGGCGGACAGCAGCCTCGCGTAGCCGGCGGCGGCCGCTAGTCGGCGGGAGAGCATCGCTTCGCAATATAGGGAGAAAAAAAAAATGTCCTGTTCGCTTGGAACTAACGGGCTAGCGAATATAGGGAGAAAAAAAAAGTCTAATTCTCAGGCCTGGTACTGGGAGGCCCATCGCAGGCCCACATAGAAAAAGGGTGCTTTGTAGTGTCTGAATCAGGATCATGAATCTCCACATGAAGGATTATCAACAAAAAGAAGTGCGTGAACACGATAAAATTTCACAAATCCTACCTAGTAGGCGCAAAAATGACGGTGAAAAAAATCTCATAATTTGGAGTCATCAGGATCATACACACGGTAACCAACAACAATCTCTAGTAGTGTGCTTGCACAGCCAGCTCCTGAGCTAGAGCACTCTATGGGGTTTGCCATGGCGACAAACTCAACACCCTAGCCTTGTTGTCCAGCAGGTGGCTCAAAGCTGCCATGAGAGCCTCATCGCAGAATCCACCTTGCTCCATGACGGCGTTGTCCAGGTCAGCGTGGACGTCGATGGACTTGCTCTCCCTAATGGCGGTTGCCACCTCCTTCACGGCCTCAGTCATGCTGGTGAAGACACTGATCTCCTCCTTCATTAGGCCGCCCCTCTTCCTCTTCCTATCGACCACAGGGACATTCTCAAAATGGCTTGTTAGAGCCATCAATGACTGCCTCTACGTCCTGGGTGCCTGGGAACTCCGCATGGGCGAATCGAGAGGCTCACCGGAGCCCATGGCATGCTTACTGGCTGCCAGCCCGAAGGAGAAGACATGTTGCATCTAGTTATAGTTCTGGATGGGTGTGTTGAGGAACTCAGCGTCTTTGGGGTGGTCCCAAGAAAGAAGCACAAAAGTTGTTAGTTACGAGTAGGCAATGGTTGTCGGTGTGAAAAATAAGGGGCAGTGAGCTAACCGTGACATGGCCGATGTGCTCTGCCTCCAGAACGATCGAGCAAGTGTTCTAACCCCATGAAGTGCCTGTAAGGTCTTTGAGCTTGGAGCTCATCGAGGGGGGCTGGGAGTCCTCGACGTAGGACGCATCGAACTGGCTGTCGGACAGGACAAGGGCCTGACTAAGATCTTGCATGCGTGGTCATGTCCTACAATCCTAGCACATATTGATAACAAGCATAACACATTGTCAAGCCCGTGGGACAGGGGGTACCCATGCCCGTCTGCCTGCGGCCCAAGGCATGGCGCCTGGCGTGGGCCCAACACGGCCCATCTTCGGGACTTCACGAGCAGGATCCTCGCGAAGCCCCCCCCGCCTCACGAGGTGGGCATCGGCAAGCATCACCAGGAGCTCCCCGAGGGCCTCGCACCGGGTGGCCTCCTGATACGTCTCCAACGTATTTATAATTTTTGATTGTTCCATGCCGTTATATTATCATTCTTGGATGTTTTACAATTATTTTATAGCAACTTTATATTATTTTTTATGACTGGCCTATTGACATAGTGCCCAGTGCCAGTTGCTATTTTTTGCTTGTTTTTACTTCACAGAAAATCAAATAACAAATGGATTCCAAATGCAGCAAAACATTTTGGAGAATTTTTCTAGACCAGAAGACATAGGATGGACCAAAGAAGTACCGCAGGGGTGCCCCGAGGGGGGCACAACCCACCTGGGCGCGCCTGGGGGCCCAGGTGCTCCCTGGTGGGTTGTGCCCACCTCGGTGGCCTCTCGCACCGCCTCTTTGCTTTATAAATACCCCAATATCCCAAAAACCCTAGGGGAGTCGACGAAACACAATTCCAGCCGCCGCAAGTTCCAGAAACCACAGATCCAATCTAGACACCATCACGGAGGGGTTCATCATCCTCATTGGTGCCTCTCCGATGATGCGTGATTAGTTCATTGTAGACCTACGGGTCCGTAGTTAGTAGCTAGATGGCTTCCTCTTGTCAGAATCGGGACTCTGTAGACCCAAGATAGATTTGAACTCTGGAGTGCGTGCGAATAACTCAACCTCCATAGTCTGCCAACACGTCGATCCCTTGGCCTAGATCGATGAACTAGAATGGAAAGAGACACAACGGTTTACCCAAGTTTGGGCCACCTTGCGGTGTAATACCCTAGTCCTGCTTTGTGGTGGATTATCCTCGAGGTGGGCTCAGGATGAACTGGTACAGAGGAAGAACAACCCCAGGAGGTGTGTTCTTATGCTTGTGTGAGCTGGTGAGGGTGCGGATGGTCTGAATGACCGTCCCCTTTTATGGTGGTGGCTAGGCTATATTTATAGTGGCCTTGGTCCTCTTTCCCAAAACGAAGGCAGGAAGGGATCCCACAACGACCAAATTCAATGGGAGACAACTAGTACATCTTATCCTGATGAAAGGTGGTCTTTGCCTGCAAAGCTTCTGGTCGTGACGCCGTGGTGGGCTCGGCAATGACCTCCGTCCTGCCATCCTAGCGGTCTTGGTCTCGTAGCACAGAAATGGAAACATTTGGTTGATTCCTCGGGACTTCACGCCTGCGCTTGCCTCTTTAACACCAAAGAGGAAACCTGCTACACTGCGTCGCTGGCGCCCTCCTGGCCTTGGTCGTCATGGCTTGCGTCATCTTAGCCTCATGAGGTGGGCGCCTACATAGGAAACTCCGCTCCTCAGGAGCCATCCTAGGGAGGCCACTCCCTCTAGAGGTCTTGGTGAAGGAAATATGCCCTAGAGGCAATAATAAAGTTGTTATTTATATTTTCTTATGTCATGATTGTTGGAAATATGCCCTAGAGGCAATAATAAATTGATTATTATTATATTTCCTTGTTCATGATAATCGTTTATTATCCATGCTAGAATTGTATTGATAGGAAGCTCAGATACATGTGTGGATACATAGACAACACCATGTCCCTAGTAAGCCTCTAGTTGACTAGCTCGTTAATCAATAGATGGTTACGGTTTCCTGACCATGGACATTGGATGTCGTTGATAACGGGATCACATCATTAGGAGAATGATGTGATGGACAAGACCCAATCCTAAGCCTAGCACAAGATCATGTAGTTCGTATGCTAAAGCTTTTCTAATGTCAAGTATCATTTCCTTAGACCATGAGATTGTGCAACTCCCGGATACCGTAGGAGTGCTTTGGGTGTGCCAAACGTCACAACGTAACTGGGTGGCTATAAAGGTACACTACGGGTATCTCTGAAAGTGTCTGTTGGGTTGGCACGAATCGAGATTGGGATTTTGTCACTCCGTGTAAACGGAGAGGTATCTCTGGGCCCACTCGGTAGGACATCATCATAATGTGCACAATGTGACCAAGGGGTTGATCACGGGATGATGTGTTACGGAACGAGTAAAGAGACTTGCCGGTAACGAGATTGAACAAGGTATCGGTATACCGACGTGATCTTGACGTGAGCACATGCCTTGACGTGATCTTGAAGGTGTTCAAGATGGATCAGTCAAAGAAGGAGTTCTTGCCTGAGTTGTAAGGTATGAAGTTAAGACTTAAAGCTCGACCATGGCAGAATAGAGAGAAAGGAACGAAGGTCGTCCCCTATGCTTAAGACATAGGCTCTACAGTATGCTATGCTGTGTACCGCACCTGAAGTGTGCTTTACCATGAGTCAGTCAAGGGGTACAAGAGTGATCCAAGAATGGATCACAGGACAGCGGTCAAAGTTATCCTTAGTAACTAGTGGACTAAGGAATTTTCTCAATTATGGAGGTGGTAAAAGAGTTCGTCGTAAAGGGTTACGTCGATGCAAGCTTAACACCTATCCGGATAGCTCTGAGTAGAGATACCGGATACGTATAATGGAGCAACAATTTAGAATAGCTCCAAGTAGAACAGTTATTTGGAATAGCTCCAAATAGAACATGGTAGCTGCATCTAGGAGATGACATAGAGATTTGTAAAGCACACACGGATCTGAAAGGTTCAGACCCGTTGACTATAACCTCTCTCAAGCATAACATGATCAAACCCAGAACTCATCGAGTGTTAATCACATGGTAAATGTGAACTAGATTATTGACTCCAGTAAACTCTTTGGGTGTTAGTCACATGGGGATGTGACCTTGAGTGTTAATCACATATCGATGTGAACTAGATTATTGACTCTAGTGCAAGTGGGAGACTGTTGGAAATATGCCCTAGAGGCAATAATAAATTGATTATTATTATATTTCCTTGTTCATGATAATCGTTTATTATCCATGCTAGAATTGTATTGATAGGAAACTCAGATACATGTGTGGATACATAGACAACACCATGTCCCTAGTAAGCCTCTAGTTGACTAGCTCGTTAATCAATAGATGGTTACGGTTTCCTGACCATGGACATTGGATGTCGTTGATAACGGGATCACATCATTAGGAGAATGATGTGATGGACAAGACCCAATCCTAAGCCTAGCACAAGATCATGTAGTTCGTATGCTAAAGCTTTTCTAATGTCAAGTATCATTTCCTTAGACCATGAGATTGTGCAACTCCCGGATACCGTAGGAGTGCTTTTGGTGTGCCAAACGTCACAACGTAACTGGGTGGCTATAAAGGTACACTACGGGTATCTCTGAAAGTGTCTGTTGGGTTGGCACGAATCGAGATTGGGATTTTGTCACTCCGTGTAAACGGAGAGGTATCTCTGGGCCCACTCGGTAGGACATCATCATAATGTGCACAATGTGACCAAGGGGTTGATCACGGGATGATGTGTTACGGAACGAGTAAAGAGACTTGCCGGTAACGAGATTGAACAAGGTATCGGTATACCGATGATCGAATCTCGGGCAAGTACCATACCGCTAGACAAAGGGAATTGTATACGGGATCGATTGAGTCCTTGACATCGTGGTTCATCCGATGAGATCATCGTGGAACATGTGGGAGCCAACATGGGTATCCAGATCCCGCTGTTGGTTATTGACCGGAGAACGTCTCGGTCATGTCTGCATGTCTCCCGAACCCGTAGGGTCTACACACTTAAGGTTCGATGACGCTAGGGTTATAAAGGAAGCTTGTATGTTGTTACCGAATGTTGTTCGGAGTCCCGGATGAGACCCCGGACGTCACGAGGAGTTCCGGAATGGTCCGGAGGTAAACATTTATATATAGGAAGTCCTGTTTCGGCCATCGGGACAAGTTTCGGGGTCATCGGTATTGTACCGGGACCACCGGAAGGGTCCCGGGGGCCCACCGGGTGGGGCCACCTGCCCCGGGGGCCACATGGGCTGTAGGGGGTGCGCCTTGGCCTACATGGGCCAAGGGCACCAGCCCCTAGAGGCCCATGCGCCAAGATATAGGAAAAAGGGGAGAGTCCTAAAGGGGGAAGGCACCTCCGAGGTGCCTTGGGGAGGATGGACTCCTCCCCCCCTCTTAGCCGCACCCCTTCCTTGGAGGAGGGGGCAAGGCTGCGCCTCCCCCCTCTCCCCTGCCCCTATATATAGTGGAGGGGAGGGAGGGCATCCATACCCGAGCCCTTGGCGCCTCCCTCCCTCCCGTGACACCTCCTCCTCTCCCGTAGGTGCTTGGCGAAGCCCTGCAGGATTGCCACGCTCCTCCATCACCACCATGCCGTTGTGCTGCTGCTGGATGGAGTCTTCCTCAACCTCTCCCTCTCTCCTTGCTGGATCAAGGCGTGGGAGACATCGTCGAGCTGTACTTGTGTTGAACGCGGAGGTGCCGTCCGTTCGGCACTAGGATCATCGGTGATCTGAATCACGACGAGTACGACTCCATAAACCCCGTTCACTTGAACGCTTCCGCTTAGCGATCTACAAGGGTATGTAGATGCACTCTCCTTTCTACTCGTTGCTGGTCTCTCCATAGATAGATCTTGGTGATACGTAGGAAAATTTTTGAATTTCTGCTACGTTCCCCAACAATGATAAATGTTTATTATTCATGCTAGAATTGTATCAACCGGAAACTTGGTACATGTGTGGATACATAGACAAAACACCGTGTCCCTAGTAAGCCTCTACTAGACTAGCTCGTTAATTAAAGATGGTTAAGTTTCCTAACCATATACATGTGTTGTCATTTGATGAACAGGATCACATCATTAGGAGAATGATGTGATGGACAAGACCCATCCGTTAGCTTAGCATAATGATCGTTACGTTTTATTGCTATTGCTTTCTTCATGACTTATACATATTCCTCTGACTGTGAGATTATGCAACTCCCGAATACAGGAGGAACACCTTGTGTGCTATCAAACGTCACAACGTAATTGGGTGATTATAAAGATGCTCTACAGGTGTCTCCGAACGTGTTTGTTGGGTTGGCATAGATCGAGATTAGGATTTGTCACTCCGAGTATCGGAGAGGTATCTCTGGGCCCTCCCGGTAATGCACGTCACTATAAGCCTTGCAAAATGTGACCAATGAGTTAGTTGCGGGATGATGCATTACAGAACGAGTAAAGAGACTTGCCGGTAACGAGATTGAAATAGGTATGATGATACCGATGATCGAATCTCGGGCAAGTAATATACCAATGACAAAGGGAATAACGTATTGTTGGGGAACATAGTAATTTCAAAATTTTCCTCCGCACATGCAAGATCATGGTGATGCATAGCAACGAGAGGGGAGAGTGTTGTCCATGTACCTTCGTAGACCGTAAGCGGAAGCATTAGCACAACGCGGTTGATGTAGTTGTACGTCTTCACGATCCGACCGATCAAGTACCGAACGTACGACACCTCCGAGTTCAGCACACGTTCAGCCCGATGACGTCCCTCGAACTCCGATCCAGCCGAGTGTTGAGGGAGAGTTTCGTCAGCACGATGGCGTGGTGACGATGTTGATGTTCTACCGACGTAGGGCTTTGCCTAAGCACCGCTACAGTATTATCGAGGTGGACTATGGTGGAGGGGGGCACCACACACGGCTAAGAGACGATCAACTTGATCAACTTGTGTGTCTAGAGGTGCCCCCTGCCCCTGTATATAAAGGAGCAAGGGGGGAGGCGGCCGGCCTAGGAGAAGGGCGCGCCAAGGGGGGAGTCCTACTCCTACCGGGAGTAGGACTCCTCCTTTCCTTGTTGGAGTAGGAGAGAAGGAAAGAGGGGGAGAGGAACAAGGAAAAGTGGGCTGCACCCCTTGTCCAATTCGGACTAGAGGGGGGGCGTGCGCCTCCTTCCTTTTGGTCTCTCTCCTCTATTCCCGTATGGCCCAATAAGGCCCATATACTCCCCGGCGAATTCCCGTAACTCTCCGGTACTCCGAAAAATACCCGAATCACTCGGAACCTTTCCAATGTCCGAATATAGTCGTCCAATATATCGATCTTTACGTCTCGACCATTTCGAGACTCCTCGTCATGTCCCCGATCTTATTCGGGACTCCGAACTCCTTCGGTACATCAAAACTCATAAACTCATAATATAACTGTCATCGAAACCTTAAGCGTGCGGACCCTACGGGTTCGAGAACAATGTAGACATGACCGAGACACGTCTCCGGTCAATAACCAATAGCGGAACCTGGATGCTCATATTGGCCCCCACATATCCTACGAAGATCTTTATCGGTCAGACTGCATAACAACATACGTTGTTCCCTTTTTCATCGGTATGTTACTTGCCCGAGATTCGATCGTCGGTATCTCAATACCTAGTTCAATCTCGTTACTGACAAGTCTCTTTACTCGTTCCGTAATACATCATCTCACAACTACCTCATTAGTTGCAATGCTTGCAAGGCTTATGTGATGTGCATTACCGAGAGGGCCCAGAGATACCTCTCCGACAATCGGAGTGACAAATCCTAATCTCGAAATATGCCAACCCAACATGTACCTTTGGAGACACCTGTAGAGCACCTTTATAATCACCCAGTTATGTTGTGACGTTTGGTAGCACACAAAGTGTTCCTCCGGCAAACGGGAGTTGCATAATCTCATAGTCATAGGAACATGTATAAGTCATAAAGAAAGCAATAGCAACATACTAAACGATCGGGTGCTAAGCTAATGGAATGTGTCATGTCAATCAGATCATTCACCTAATGATGTGATCCCGTTAATCAAATAACAACTCTTTGTCCATGGTTAGGAAACATAACCATCTTTGATTAACGAGCTAGTCTAGTAGAGGCATACTAGTGACACTCTGTTTGTCTATGTATTCACACATGTATTATGTTTCCGGTTAATACAATTCTAGCATGAATAATAAACATTTATCATGATATAAGGAAATAAATAATAACTTTATTATTGCCTCTAGGGCATATTTCCTTCAGTCTCCCACTTGCACTAGAGTCAATAATCTAGTTCACATTGCCATGTGATTTAATACCAATAGTTCACATCACCATGTGATCAACATCCATAGTTCACATCGACATGTGACCAACACCCAAAGGGTTACTAGAGTCAATAACCTAGTTCAGATCGCTATGTGATTAACACCCAAAGAGTACTAAGGTGTGATCATGTTTTGCTTGTGAGAGAAGTTTAGTCAACGGGCCTGCCACATTCAGATCCGTACATATTTTGCAAATTTCTATGTCAACAATGCTCTGGACGGAGCTACTCTAGATAATTGCTCCCACTTTCAATATGTATCCAGATTGAGACTTAGAGTCATCTGGATCAGTGTCAAAACTTGCATCGACGTAACCCTTTACGACGAACCTTTTTTCACCTCCATAATCGAGAAACATATCCTTATTCCACTAAGGATAATTTTGACCAATGTCCAATGATCTACTCCTAGATCACTATTGTATTCCCTTGCCAAACTCAGGGCAGGGTATACAATAGGTCTGGTACACAACATGGCATACTTTATAGAACCTATGGCTGAGGCATAGGGAAGGACTTTCATTCTCTCTCTATCTTCTGCCGTGGTCAGGTTTTGAGTCTTACTTAGTTTCACACCTTGTAACACAGGCAAGAACTCTTTCTTTGACTGTTCCATTTTGAACTACTTCAAAATCTTGTCAAGGTATGTACTCATTGAAAAATTTATTAAGCGTCTTGATCTATCTCTATAGATCTTGATGCTCGATATGTAAGCAGCTTCACCGAGGTCTTTCTTTGAAAAACTCCTTTCAAACACTCCTTTATGCTTTGCAGAATAATTCTACATTATCTCCGATCAACAATATGTCATTCACATATACTTATTAGAAATACTGTAGTGCTCTCACTCACTTTCTTGTAAATACAGGCTTCACCGCAAGTCTGTATAAAACTATATGCTTTGATCAACTTATCAAAGCGTATATTCCAACTCCGAGATGCTTGCACCAGTCCATATATGGATCGCTGGAGCTTGCATATTTTGTTAGCACCTTTAGGATTGACAAAAATTTCTTGTTGCATCATATACAACTCTTCTTTAATAAGTCCATTAAGGAATGTAGTTTTTTTATCCATTTGTTAGATTTCATAAAATGTGGCAATTGCTAACATGATTCGGACAGACTTAAGCATAGATACGAGTGAGAAACTCTCATCGTAGTCAACACCTTGAACTTATCGAAAACCTTTTTGCGACAATTCTAGCTTTGTAGATTGTAACACTACTATCAGCGTCTGTCTTCCTCTTGAAGATCCATTTAATCTCAATGGCTCGCCGATCTTTGGGCAAGTCAATCAAAGTCCATACTTTGTTCTGATACATGGATCTCATCTCAGATTTCATGGCCTCAAACCATTTCGCGGAATCTGGGCTCATCATCGCTTCCTCATAGTTCGCAAGTTCGTCATGGTCTAGTAACATGACTTCCAGAACAGGTTTACCGTACCACTCTCGTGCGGATATCACTCTGGTTTACCTACGAGGTTCAGTAGTAATTTGATCTGAAGTTACATGATCATCATCATTAGCTTCCTCACTAATTGGTGTAGTAGTCACATGAACAGATTTCTGTGATGAACTACTTTCCAATAAGGGAGTAGGTACAGTTACCTCATCAAGTTCTACTTTCCTCCCACTCACTTCTTTCGAGAGAAACTCCTTCTCTAGAAAGGATCCATTCTCAGCAACGAATATCTTGCCTTCAGATCTGTGATAGAAGGTGTACCCAACATTTTCTTTTGGGTATCCTATGAAGACGAACTTCTCCGATTTGGGTTTGAGCTTATCAGGTTGAAACTTTTTCACATAAGCATTGCAACCTCAAACTTTAAGAAACGAAAGCTTAGGTTTCTTGCCAAACCATAGTTCATACGGTGTCGTCTCAACGGATTCAGATGGTGCCCTATTTAACGTGAATGTAGCTGTCTCTAATGCATAACCCCAAAATGATAGCGGTAAATCAGTAAGAGACGTCATAGATCGCACCATATCTAATAAAGCATGGTTACAACGTTCGGACACACCATTACGCTGTGGTGTTCCAGATGGCGTGAGTAGTGAAACTATTTCACATTGTTTTAACTGAAGGCCAAACTCGTAACTCAAATATTTTACTTCTGCGATCATATCGTAGAAACTTTTATTTTTGTTACGATGATTCTCCACTTCACTCTGAAATTCTTTGAACTTTTCAAATGTTTCAGACTTGTGTTTCATCAAGTAGATATACTCATATCTACTCAAATCATCTGTGAAGATCAGAAAATAATGATACCTGCCGCGAGCTTCAATATTCATTGGACCACATACATCAGTATGCATGATTTCCAACAAATCTGTTGCGTGCTGCATTGTTCCGAAGAACGGAGTCTTAGTCATCTTGCCCATGAGGCATGGTTCGCAAGCATCAACTGATTCATAATCAAGTGATTCCAAAAGTCCATCAGCATGGAGTTTCTTCATGCGCTTTACACCAATATGACCTAAACGGCAGTGCCACAAATAAGTTGCACTATCATTATTAACTTTGCATCTTTTGGTTTCAATATTACGAATATGTGTATTACTACGATCGAGATCCAACGAACCATTTTCATTGGGTGTGTAACCATATATGTAAACAGAACAACAATTTATTCTCTTACTTAAATGAATAACTGTATTGCAATAAACATGATCAAATCATATTCATGCTCAATGCAAACACCAAATAACACTTATTTAGGTTCAACACTAATCCCGAAAGTATAGAGAGTGTGCGATGATGATCATATCAATCTTGGAACCACTTCCAGCACACATCGTCACTTTCACCCTTAACTAGTCTCTGTTCATTCTGCAACTCCCGTTTCGAGTTACTACTCTTAGTAACTGAACCAGTATCAAATACCGGGGGGTTGCTACGAACACTAGTAAAATACACATCAATAGTCTGTATATCAAATATACCTTTGTTCACTTTGCCATCCTTCTTATCCGCCAAATACTTGGGGCAGTTCTGCTTCTAGTGACCAGTCCCTTTGTAGTAGAAGCACTCAGTTTCAGGCTTAGGTCCAGACTTGGGTTTTTCACTTGATCAGCAACTTGCTTGTCGTTCTTCTTGAAGTTCCCCTTTCTTCCCTTTGTCCCTTTACTTGAAACTAGTGGGTTTTGTTTACCATCAACACTTGATGCTTTTCTTGATTTCTACCTTCGTCGATTTCAGCATCACGAAGAGCTTGGGAATCGTTTCCGTTATCCCTTGCATATTATAGTTCATCACGAAGTTCTACTAACTTGGTGATGGTGACTAGAGAATTCTTTCAATCACTATCTTATCTGGAAGATTAATTCCCACTTGATTCAAGCGATTGTAGTACCCAGACAATCTGGGCACATGCTCACTGCTTGAGCTATTCTCCTCCATCTTTTTAGCTATAGAACTTGTTGGATACTTCATATCTCTCAACTCGGGTATTTGCTTGAAATATTAACTTCAACTCCTAGAACATCTCATATGGTCCATGACATTCAAAACGTCTTTGAAGTCCCGATTCTAAGCCGTTAAGCATGGTGCACTAAACTATCAAGTAGTCATCATATTGAGCTAGCCAAACATTCGTAACGTCTGCATCTACTCCTGCAATAGGTCTGTCACCTAGCGGTGCATCAAAAACATAATTCTTCTGTGCAGCAATGAGGATAATCCTCAGATCACGGATCCAATCCGCATCATTGCTACTAACATTTTTCAACTTAGTTTTCTCTAGGAACATATAAAATTAAACGGGGAGCAACATCGCGAGTTATTGATCTACAACATAGATATGCTAATACTACCAGGACTAAGTTCATGATAAATTAAAGTTCAATTAATCATATTACTTAAGAACTCCCACTTAGATAGACATCCCTCTAATCATCTAAGTGATCACGTGATCCAAATCAACTAAACCATAACCGATCATCACGTGAAATGGAGTAGCTTTCAATGGTGAACATCATTATGTTGATCATATCTACTATATGATTCACGCTCGACCTTTCGGTCTCAGTGTTCCGAGGCCATATCTGCATATGCTAGGCTCGTCAAGTTTAACCTGAGTATTCTGCCTATGCAAAACTGGCTTGCACCCATTGTAGATGGACGTAGAGCTTATCACACCCGATCATCACGTGGTGTCTGGGCACGACAAACTTTGGCAACAGTGCATACTCAGGGAGAACACTTTTATCTTGAAATTTAGTGAGAGATCATTTTATAATGCTACCGTCAATCAAAGCAAGATAAGATGTATAAACGATAAACATCACATGCAATCAATATAAGTGATATGATATGGCCATCATCATCTTGTGCTTGTGATCTCCATCTCCGAAGCACCGTCATGATCACCATCGTCACCGGCGTGACACCTTGATCACCATCGTAGCATCGTTGTCGTCTCACCAATCTTATGCTTCCACGACTATTGCTACCGCTTAGTGATAAAGTAAAGCATTACAGCGCAATTGCATTGCATACAATAAAGCGACAACCATATGGCTCCTGCCAGTTGCCGATAACTCGGTTACAAAACATGATCATCTCATACAATAAAATTTAACATCATGTCTTGACCATATCACGTCACAACATGCCCTGCAAAAACAAGTTAGACGTCCTCTACTTTGTTGTTGCAAGTTTTACGTGGCTGCTACGGGCTTAAGCAAGAACCGTTCTTAACTACGCATCAAAACCACAATGATAGTTTGTCAAGTTGGTGCTGTTTTAACCTTCTCAAGGACCGGGCGTAGCCACACTTGGTTCAACTAAAATTGGAGAAACTGACCCCCGCCAGCCACCTGTGTGCAAAGCACGTTGGTAGAACCAGTCTCGCGTAAGCGTACGCGTAATGTCGGTCCGGGCTGCTTCATCCAACAATACCGCCGAACCAAAGTATGACATGCTGGTAAGCAGTATGACTTATATCGCCCACAACTCACTTGTGTTCTACTCGTGCACAACATCAACGCATAAAACCTAGGCTCTGATACCACTATTGGGGAACGTAGTAATTTCAAAATTTTCCTACGCACACGCAAGATCATGGTGATGCATAGCAACGAGAGGGGAGAGTATTGTCCACGTACCCTCGTAGACCGTAAGCGCAAGCGTTAGCACAACACGGTTGATGTAGTCGTACATCTTCACGATTCGACCTATCAAGTACCGAACGTACGACACCTCCGAGTTTAGCACACGTTCAGCCCGATGACGTCCCTCGAACTCCGATCCAGCCGAGTGTTGAGGGAGAGTTTTTGTCAGCACGACGGCGTGGTGACGATGTTGATGTTCTACCGATGCAGGGCTTCGCCTAAGCACCACTACAGTATTATCGAGGTGGACTATGGTGGAGGGGGCACCGCACACGGCTAAGAGACGATCAACTTGATCAACTTGTGTGTCTAGAGGTGCCCCCTGCCCCTGTATATAAAGGAGCAAGGGGGGAGGCGGCCGGCCTAGGAGAAGGGCGCGCCAAGGGGGGAGTCCTACTCCTACCGGGAGTAGGACTCCTCCTTTCCTTGTTGGAGTAGGAGAGAAGGAAAGAGGGGGAGAGGAACAAGGAAAAGTGGGCTGCACCCCTTGTCCAATTCGGACCAGAGGGGGGGGCATGCGCCTCCTTCCTTTTGGTCTCTCTCCTCTATTCCCGTATGGCCCAATAAGGCCCATATACTACCCGACGAATTCCCGTAACTCTCCGGTACTCCGAAAAATACCCGAATCACTCGGAACCTTTCCGATGTCCGAATATAATCGTCCAATATATTGATCTTTACGTCTCGACCATTTTGAGACTCCTCGTAATGTCCCCGATCTCATCCGGGACTCCGAACTCCTTCGGTACATCAAAACTCATAAACTCATAATATAACTGTCATCGAAACCTTAAGCGTGCGGACCCTACGGGTTCGAGAACAATGTAGACATGACCGAGACACGTCTCCGGTCAATAACCAATAGCGGAACCTGGATGCTCATATTGGCTCCCACATATCCTACGAAGATCTTTATCGGTCAGACGGCATAACAACATACATTGTTCCCTTTGTCATCGGTATGTTACTTGCCCGAGATTCGATCATCGGTATCTCAATACCTAGTTCAATCTCGTTACCGGCAAGTCTCTTTACTCGTTCCATAATACCGGCAAGTCACTTATTAGTTGCAATGCTTGCAAGGCTTGAGTGATGTGCATTACCGAGAGGGCCCAGAGATACCGCTCCGACAATCGGAGTGACAAATCCTAATCTCGAAATACGCCAACCCAACAAGTACCTTCGGAGACACCTGTAGAGCACCTTTATAATCACCCAGTTATGTTGTGACGTTTGGTAGCACACAAAGTTCCAGTAAACGGGAGTTGCATAATCTCATAGTCATAGGAACATGTATAAGTCATGAAGAAAGCAATAGCAACATACTAAATGATCAAGTGCTAAGCTAACGGAATGGGTCAAGTAAATCACATCATTATCCTAATGATGTGATCTCGTTAATCAAATGACAACTCATGTCTATGGTTAGGAAACATAACCATCTTTGATCAATGAGCTAGTCAAGTAGAGGCATACTAGTGACACTCTGTTTGTCTATGTATTCACACATGTATTATGTTTCTGGTAAATACAATTCTTGCATGAATAATAAACGTTTATCATGATATAAGGAAATAAATAATAACTTTATTATTGCATCTAGGGCATATTTCCTTTACGTATGTTGTCATTACGATTTGACCGATAAAGATCTTCGTAGAATATGTAGGAACAAATATGAGCATCCAGGTTCCGCTATTGGTTACTGACTGGAGATGTGTCTCGGTCATGTCTACATAGTTCTCGAACCCGTAGGGTCTGCACGCTAACATTCAATGACGATTTGTATTATGAGTTATGTGTTTTGGTGACCGAAGATTGTTCGGAGTCCCGGATGAGATCACGGACATGATGAGAGTCTCGAAATAGTCAAGAGGTAAATATTGATATATTGGACGATAGTATTTGGACACCAGAATGATTTTGAGACGTTTCAAATATTTATCGGAGTACTGAGGGGTTACCGAAACCCCCCGAGGAAAGTAATGGGACTACATGGGCCATAGGAGAGAGGGGAGGCAGCCCACAAGGGATGGCCACGCCCCCTCCCATAGGGAGTCTGAATTGGACTAGGGGAGGGGGAGCGCCACCCTTTCCTTTTCCTCTTCCCTCTCCCTTCCCTCTTTCCCCCTCCATGAGAAGGAAAAAGGGGGGGGGGGCTAAATCCTACTAGGACTGGAGTCCTAGTAGGACTCCCCCCTCCTTGGAGCGCCCCTGGTGGCTGGCCTCCTCCTCCCCTCCTTTATATACAGGGGCAGGGTGCACCCCAAAGCACAACAATTATTCTCTTAGCCATGTGCGGTGTCCCCCTCCACAGTTTACTCCTCCGGTCATAGCGGCGTAGTGCTTATGTGAAGCCCTACGCGGATCGCATCACCATAACCGTCACCATGCCATCATGATGATGAAACTCTCCCTCGATCCTCTGCTAGATCAAGAGTTCGAGGGACGCCATCGAGCTGAACGTGCGCTGAACTCGGAGGTGTCATACGTTTGGTACTAGATCGGTTGGATCGTGAAGACGCTCGATTACATCAACCGCGTTAACCTAACACTTTCACTTTCGGTCTACGAGGGTACGTGGACACACTCTCTCCCTCTCATTGCTTTGCATCTCCTAGATAGATCTTGCGTGATCGTAGGAATCTTTTTTAAATTGCATGCTATGTTCCCTAATAGTGGCATCCGAGCCAGGTCTATGTGTAGATGATATGCACAAGTAGAACACAAAGAGTTGTGGGCGATAATAGTCATACTGCTTACCACCAACGTCTTATTTTGATTCGGCAGTATTGTTGGATGAAGCGACCCGGACCAACCTTACATGACCACGTTCATGAGACCGGTTCCATCGACAGACATGCAACTTGTTTTGCATAAAGGTAACTGGCGGGTGTCTGTTTCTCGAACTTTAGTTGAATCGAATTTGACTACGGCCGGTCCTTGCTGAAGGTTAAAACAACACACTTGACGAAAAATTGTTGTGTTTTTGATGCGCAGGTAAGAACGGTTCTTGCTAGAATCCCGTAGCAGCCACGTAAAACTTGCAACAACAAAGCAGAGGACGTCTAACTTGTTTTTGTAGGGCATGTTGTGATGTGATATGGTCAAGACATGATGTGATATACGTTATTGTATGAGATGATCATGTTTTGTAAAAGTTATCGGCAACTGGCAGGAGCCTTATGGTTGTCGCTTTATTGTATGAAATGCAATCGCCATGTAATTGATTTACTTTATCACTATGCGGTAGCGATAGTTGTAGAAGCAATAGTTGGTGAGACGACAATGATGCTATGATGGAGATCAAGGTGTCAAGCTGGTGACGATGGAGATCATGACGGTGCTTTCGAGATGGAGATCAAAGGCACAAGATGATGATGGCCATATGATACGTCCATTTTGCATCATGCTTTTATATCGATATTTATTGCATTATGGGCTGTTATTACACATTATGTCACAATACTTATGCCTATTCTCTCTTATTTTACAAGGTTTACATGAAGAGGGAGAATGCCGACAGCTGGGATTCAGGGCTGGAAAAGGAGCAAATATTAGAGACCTATTTTGCACATCTCCAAAAGTCCTGAAACTTCATGGGAGCACGTTTCAGAATATATAAAAAATATTGAGCGCAAGAAGTACCAGAGGGGGGCCACCCATCAGCCACGAGGGTGGGGGACACGCCCTACCCCCCTGGGCGCGCCCCCCTACCTCGTGGGCCCCCTGGTGGCCCTCCGATGACCATCTTCTGCTATATGGAGTCTTTCGTGAGTAAAAAAAAAATCATAAGCAAGCTTTCAGGACGAGACTCCGCCGCCACGAGGCGGAACCTTGGCGAAACCAATCTAGGGCTCTGGCGGAGCTATTCTGCCGGGGAAACTTCCCTCCGGGAGGGGGAAATCATCACCATCGTCATCACCAACGATCCTCTCATCAGGAGGGGGTCAATATCCATCAACATCTTCACCAGCACCATCTCATCTCAAACCCTAGTTCATCTCTTGTATCCAATATTTGTATCCAAACCTCAGATTGGTACCTGTGGGTTGCTAGTAGTGTTGATTACTCCTTGTAGTTGATGCTAGTTGGTTTACTTGGTGGAAGATCATATGTTCAGATCCATTATGCATATTAATACCCCTCTGATTATGAACATGAATATGCTTTGTGAGTAGTTAGTTTTGTTCCTGAGGACATGTGAGAAGTCTTGCTATTAGTAGTCATGTGAATTTGGCATTCGTTCGATATTTTGATGAGATGTATGTTGTCATCCCTCTAGTGGTGTCTTGTGAACGTCGACTACATGACACTTCACCATTGTTTGGGCCTAGAGGGAGGCATTGGGAAGTAATAAGTATATGATGGGTTGCTAGAGTGAAAGAAGCTTAAACCCTAGTTTATGCGTTGCTTCGTAAGGGGCTGATTTGGATCCATATGTTTCATGCTATGGTTAGGTTTACCTTAATACTTCTGTTGTAGTTGCAGATGCTTGCAATAGGGGTTAATCATAAGTGGGATGCTTGTCCAAGTAAGGACAATGCCCAAGCATCGGTCCACCCACATATCAAATTATCAAAGTACCAAACGTGAATCATATAATCGTGATGAAAACTAGCTTGACATAATTCCCATGTGTCCTCGGGAGTGCTTTACATCATATAAGAGTTTGTCCAGGCTTGTCTTTTGCTACAAAAAGGATTGGGCCATCTTGCTGCACCTTATTTACTTTTGTTACTTGTTACTCGTTACCAATTACCTTATCACAAAACTATCTGTTACCGATGATTTTAGTGCTTGCAGAGAATACCTTACTGAAAACTGCTTATCATTTCCTTCTACTCCTCGTTGGGTTCGACACTCTTACTTATCGAAAGGACTACGATAGATCCCCTATACTTGTGGGTCATCACCATATCATGTCACATATTTTGATTGCATGTGATGTTTATATTTTATGCATCTTATTTTGCTTAGTACGGCGGTAGCATTATAAGATGATCCCTCACTTAATTTCAAGGTATAGGTGTTCTCCCTGAGTATGCACTATTGCTACAATTCATTGTGCCGAGACACCACGTGATGATCGGGTGTGATAAGCTATACGTTCACATACAACGGGTGTAAGACATTTTTGCACGTACAGAATACTTAGGTTAAACTTGACGAGCCTAGCATATATAGATATGGCCTCAGAACACTAAGAGCGAAAGGTCAAACATGAATCATATAGTAGATTTGATCAACATCACTACAAAAAAAAGACACATCCATGACATTTTGGGCCGAACGAATTTTTTCCTGTCATACATATGACACTTCTATGACGATAATTGTGACAAAACCCGGTATTATCATAGATGTGGTGGGCTCCTACTTCCATGACAAAAAATCATGACAGAAAATGGGCTTTTCGTCCTGGGCGGGCCGGAGATGCAGCTGCATGACATTCTTTGGGCCGTCCATGACGGAAAAAACCGTGGTAGAAGCGAGGGGGAGGAAAATTTCGGGGAGTTCCCGGTTACGGTGGGAGGTCGGGGGCCGAGCGATGCGTGTTTCTCCTGTACACGTACGCGCGTGTATGCGAGGCGTTGGCTCTAACTGAACCCGAGCGAGGCGTTGGGCTCTAACTGAACCCGAGCGTTGCACTGCAGGCGACGCGTTACTGAACCCGAGCGATCGATCGATGGCTGTTAACTGAACCCGATCGAGCGATTCCTTCGCTACTGCTGCTAACTGAAGCCGATCGATGCTGCCTCTGGATGAGCAGTGA